>NC_056745.1:222518724-222703724 GCF_019279795.1 Protopterus annectens
GGCTAACTACTTCCTGTTAAGCAGTAACATGGCTAATTTCTAAGCTCCCCCAAACTCAGAAAATGCAGAGGCCTATGCAGAGGTGTGCACAAAAGCACCATGCAACCTTATAAACAGCTGCATAGAAGCGACAGTACCAGACTGAAATAAACCTAGGTCAAACTACAAAAATAAGGCACCCTGGTGGACAACTGGTATAAATAGGTTGTATAACAAATAAAGAAATTCTTATACAGATGTAGGACAGGACATGCACAACAGAGTAAAAACTCTCTCTGATTAGTTTAAACAAGCAAATCAGGGATTAGTCAAGTCTTGAAAAGCCAGTTGCGAGGTAAAAATACCCTCCCAAGTAAAGTTTAACCATAAGGCATTTTTCATTTTTGTCCATAATCTTAAAGGAAACACCAACAATGTGCAGAATTAGCTGTAGATTGCACCACCTATACCCAGCCAGAAGATATAGCAAAGCTGCTGGCCAATAAATTATGCTTGAATTTCACCCCCCATCACCTCTGACAATCCCCCAGGAAAATACCGTCCACCATTCCTGTACTGTTTATCACAACAGAACAGGTCGTGACTGCATTCTTTAAAGCTAAAAACACAGCCTTAGTGGGTCCTGACAATGTCCCAGGATGCCTCTTACATAGCTTGAAAGGTGACTTATCAGGTACACTAGGATCTCTATTTAACCATCGTCTCCATACAGGTATTGTCCCTGGGGAGTGGAGGACAACAGTGGTCATTCCTTTGCATAAAAGGGACCATCAACAGACCCAGGGAATTACATGCATATGTAAGGCCATGGAAAAAATAATCATGAATTGAAAGTATTGCTTAAAAGTAACAAACAGGCTAATACACTCAAGTGGCATTTTTTCTGTCTGTCAAAAAAAAAAAAAAAAAAAAAAAATATTTCTCCTTTTCCTAAACTTTCCATTTTGTGTGGTTTTCTTGTCTTGTGGGTGGGAGGGGAGAGGAGGAGTGGGAGTGGGGAGCTGCTGTTTGTCTGCTTGTTTGTCCTCAGTAGTTAGAAGCACCGCATTAGGACATTTTTTTCATTTTTTCCTGTTTTTTCCCCTAAGCTGCGCCCTGCTATAAAGCAGCGTAGCTTGCTACAAGCAGCTACTACACACACTGGCTCCCACCGGCTAGGCAAATTAAAACTATTAAAACTACCTCCAGTTTTCCTTAAAACTACCTTCCTCAAAGTATACTACTGTATGTCTACTGTGTGTTTCCTGTCTACTAATTATCTCTACTTGACTCCACTTGAGACCCCTATTCCTACCTTTCTCTACCTGTAAGGCTTCTCCTACTTTACAGTACAGTATATCTCGATGCACTACTGTTATAACCAGAAAAAAAAAAAAAAACCCCATTTCTCGGTCACCCACATCCCCCCCCCTTTTTTCTTAGTTTTTTGTCTATTTATTCCTAGCATGTCGGGGATCAGTTGCTTAATGTCTCCTGCTCTGCCTCCTAGGTGAAAGGAATATTAGAGGCAATAAATATTACAATGCCTGTACACAGACAACCCTCTCCTCTCCACAAAACACAACAGCCAACTCTCAGGACCTGGCAGACTGACAAGGGGGATAAGGACACTATGGAGCCACACACTCACATATACCATCACCACCTCAACCTCCACATAAACAATTATACACATAAACACACATGGGAGGAGCCGGAGGCTCACACAAAAATCTACCAAAACAGCAGAGGCCACCAAAGCAGACACCAGACAAACAACACCTGCAACACAACACACCTGCAACAGTCAGACCACAGTGTCAAGCAGCAAGCAGTCAAAAACACTTACCCAGAACACTATACATTTGGTGACTCTAGTCATTGACACACTGGCGTCCCACTCCACCACTGAACAAGGAGAGAAGGTCAGTATAAGCTGTCTGTCGGGTCTGTAGAGCATACAAACTAGCATGCACTCAGGATCTCAACAGCAGCACAAACAGCGACTCAATCATCACGTGTCATTGCTTGGTGTGCTGACAGGGCGATACCTCCTTGGACTACATGAAAGAGAAGAGACAGCTCTCTCTGATTATGTAGCCAGCCCAAGGTGGCAACCCTGACTTAGGCATCCTACCCTACCTTCAGAAGAATGATGCCACAATACAGAGATAAGACATCAGCTTTAAAAATTGGCTTAAACTCTGGGGTCCATTCAAAGGGGATCAATGTCTGTCTGCCTGGGATGACATGCTGGATATCCAACACCATCCACCCAACCCTGATTGGCCGTTGGTGGCATGATGCATCCGGCACCGGAGATTATAGGCCATACCATAGGCAAGACTGCTCTGCAATGTGTAGCATGTTGTAGGCAGCCCTCTCAACTACCTCACCTCCTGGGAACCCTGAAACTGGAGAGGGATAAAAACATCTCGAATACCGTCTAGGTGACTTCAACTATACTAATATACTGGGACTGGGAAACTCTACTCACTACCTCTAGCCAAGAAGTTCCTGGAATTCATCAAAAGCCAAAAACCACCGGAACAACATCCCACCAAGAGGACAAGAGGAGGGCATAACATCATCATCATCACACTCACATGGATGCACACAATGCATGATGGAAGTATAGTACCCCCTCTGGATCTGGATCTGATCACAATCTAATCTGGCTGGTCCTCGCCCCCCGCCCCATGAAAAAGAAAAACAAGTAGTAAGAACTTAAGCCGACTTCACACTTCTAAAGACTAGTGTGGTCTCCTGATCACTAAAAAAGCTAAGGACTCCTAGAACAAAAAATCATCCAAAGCTAGCTATGAAAAAATAGCTAAGGACTCTAAAGACAACCATAAGGCATTCTTTTAGCTATGATGTGAAACCTAGGAGAAAAACTCAGATATGCTCAGATATGTTCAAAAATGATGTGAAGATTACTGATCCCACAGACATTTGCAACATACTGGCTGAAAGGTTCAGTGTAAACCCCTCTCCCGCAGATCATGCCTTATCTTGGTTGACTTTTTGAAACACAGTCACCAAGGCCATTGGAGGAAAGGCAGTCCATACAGCCTACCTAGACCTGGCGAAGGGCTTTTGATACAATACCTCACTCGGGTATCATTGAAAACACATCGACACAGATATCCTTCAGGGTCTCACAGAAGAAGATAACTGCTGTGCCCAGAGCCATGGCCTAAAGTTAAATGCCAAAGAAATGCATAGTTATACCACCTAGGAAAAAATAAGGTTACCTAGCTACCATATAGGTGGCAATCCCTGAACACAGAAGAAGTTATTAGGGACCTGGGAACACTCATAAAGTAGTAGTAGTTAGGAAGACCTTCTACATTGCCCACCTTTATCATGAGGGGATTCACAGTCAAAAGGAAGTCATAGTCTCCTATACTCATCACTCATCAGACCAATGATTGAAAGAACCGTTATATTCAGTTGCTTAGCTGCTTCAGAGCAGACCTATGCCTGACGACATACAGGCCATGTCAAACCCAGATTTGATGAACATGCTTCATCTCAAAAATCTAGATCCCCTTGGAGGGATTCATCACCCAAAGACTCCCTATGCTGTGGGAACAAAATCCTGCTTATGTGAGGCCAGAGCACTCACTGGCCTTGTTCAAGAGGAATCTTGACCAATGGATGGTGATATTTGCTAAAAATCATACACACACACACACACACATACACACACACACACACACACACACACACACACACACACACATATATATATATATATATATATATATATATTTATGGGTAAAATTAAATTGGTTGATATCTGTTTAGTCAGCAAAATTTGATCGACTAACTAGATGGTTGACAGGTGTGTATGTTCATACAGTTCTCAGTATAGTGATATATATCCTTTCCACAAGATTGTGCGATCTCAGAGTTAGTATGTAAAATTAGCAGGGAGTATAGGGGCAGATCGAGGCTTCTCCCTTAAAAAAAACAATATTTTATTATTATTTTTAATGTTAATTTGCATGTGCCAAGATTGTTGATTGGCATGTGAGTAGTAGCATGCTGACGACTGCAAAGTCAGTGTTTTGTTGTCGACTTTGTAAACATTGATATTTGGGTGTTTTGCTTAATTTCAGTACACTTATAGATAGAAAGATACATATATAGATATAATTTCACAGAATAAAAATGCATGTCATATTCTACAACTTGTCTTCATTGTCTCAGTATAGAAAGCTTTAAATTATCAGCCTTTTGTTTGACGGTACTCCCAATTCATAGGCCATGACTTGTCCACATTGTGCATTCGTTCATAGCAGGAGTGAGCTAGACTATTTACCCCAATTCTAGTATATTGCACACTAGGAGGGTAGTGATACCCCTACTCTTTTTGCCTTGTATTTCTGTCAATAGCATGGTTATGGGCATGTCAGGCCTTTTAATTTAATTTTTCTGCTGGCAAACAGACTTCTGGCAGAGTGTCATCTTTCATCCCCTTGGAAAAATGGGCCAGAAATGGTTGGTCACCACCTATCCATTTAGCACCCAGACTGTTCTCTGAGCCTTAGTCACTCATGTCCCACATAGGACCTTTAACTCTGTCACACTGGGCCAGAGAAAACCATTATGTTTTTATCTACAGCATCACTTGTGGGCTTTTGAGCATCAGGACATCTGGTATATATATATATATATATACACACACACACACACACACACACACACACACACACACACACACGTGTGTGCGTGTGTGTGTGTGTGTGTGTGTGTGTGTGTGTGTGTGTGTGTGTGTGTGTGTGTGTGTGTGTGTGTGTGTGTGTGTGTGTGTGTGTGTGTGTGTGTGTGTGTGTGTGTGTGTGTGCGTGTGTGTGTGTGTGTGTGTGTGTGTGTGTGTGTGTGTGTGTGTGTGTGTGTGTGTGTGTGTGTGTCTACTGACTTGATATTACCTAACAGGAATGAAATCTCCTGGCAAAGTTGAGCCATAGTACAAATACTGGCCAAAATAATTCACTTGAGAAAACATATAATAGTGTTGTTTCCATAGCAGTGAAACTCAATTGTATATCTTTAATGGTCAGAAACACTTTAGATAAGGTAACAGGTTCACAGTACTTACTTAGCACACTTCTGTTTGTTTCCATAAACTCACCTTTACTAATAAAGTCATGTTTAGCATGCATTAGGCAGAGCGAAACATCTGGCACCCGAATAACTCTAGTAATCTATGTTATTGCTTCACAAACAGCTATGACATTTAATTTATTAGATGTGCATTGATTTTATGATTTTTACATCACATAAAACTGATGTTTATGTTCAGTTTAACCATTTTTGCATGAGGGATAATTTATTTCTTCACCGCAACTCAAAATTTATCACAAACTAAAAGTGAATTAATTAAAATATTATCAACTAAAACAATATCGCAACATGTTAAATATCAAGTTAATATAAAGGCTTTCTTATTATATTTTTAAAAGTTGTTAACATTTCGGTACAGCTTATTTAATGTTTCAGTCTATCTTGATGTTATTGCTGTTATAGCAAGAGAAGTTGAAGCCAATCCTTTCAAGAGAAGCATTTTTGTTAATGAAGTAGGCTGAGCCTGTAACTGGTTATTGTCTGATCAGTGTTCTACCCCAGTAAACAAAATAAATAAATAATGTGCCATGGAATTCTACAAAACTTTTACCTCTGTGATCAGTTTTACAAACTAGTTTTACATACTGAAATAATTTGTTTGTTTTGTTTTTAAAATTACTCAGGAAGATTTAACAGCAGCTGAAACAGGGCTTTATAACTCACAGTTTATGCTCCACCATAAAAAAACTACTTCCTCAAAACATTCTCCCATGGGAAAAAAAAAAAAAATGTAATGTCCTCTCTCTTGATAATTTAACTATTGAAGTCACTTCTTATAGCAAATTATTAGTGGATAATAAGCTTAAATACAACCTGCATATACTAAACTGCATAACAAAATCTCATCAAAAACTAGGGATACTTTATAGACCCAAAAACCTTCTCAGTGGCGCAAACAAAGCTACACTTGCCACTAGTTATCTCTAACCCACACTTCTTTATGGCGCACCCATCCTTACTAAAATCAACCATCATAAAAATCAAAACTTGAGCAATGCTGTAAGAAAGTTGCTAAATTTTCAGCAAATACTCGTTTCAGAACCCGCCACTATACAACACTAAAAAACCTAAATTGGTTAGAAATACCCAAGATTAACATATATACAGCTTCTTACCTCCTATGAAATTATCCAGAATCCATCTTTTTGTCCAGCACTAAATAATATTTTGCACAACTATGTTCCCAGTTGGTCATTATGATTCAATGACTTAAAACTCCTGTCTGTCCACAAACCTATCAAATCTGCTGGGCATTGTCTGTACACATACCATATTGCTAAGACCTGGAACTCCTTATCTGTATCCATCAGGTCCTTCCCATCCTTCAAAACAATTCTGTAAGACTTCCCAGCTAAAAGATGGCTCTGTTCTTGCTCAAAACCAGGATAAAGTGTATCCATAAATGTGAACAAATATCTATTCATACTTTATATTTCTTTATTGTTCCTTCTTCGCTTACTTCCTTACTTCTATCAATTTCTCTCCCCAGTTTTCTTTCTAAACATCCATAAGCCTGCTTTTCTCTCACTTCATATTGTAATTACTATTTGTATTATACTAACTTACTTTTAATTTCTCTATAAACTAGCTACAATTTCTCTAACTATTTAATCGTTGTCATATAACTTGTATCTGTTCTTGACCAATGCTTTCATATTATGACTAATTTGGCATAATTATACAAAATGTAGTTGCCTTTTGTATTATTTTAAAATTATTGTTCTTAAAATGTTTTGTAATACTTTGAAGATTTTCTCTCCAGGCCTCCATTGAAAATGGACCCAGTTGGACTTCCCTGTAATCAAATGTTAGTAAATAAATAAATTCACACATTTTCCATTTTGTTCTTATTATTTCATTTGTTTTACTAGGCTGCGGTGGTGCAGCGGTTAGCTTTGTCGCCTCACAGCAAGAGGTTCTCCCGTTCAAGTCTCGGCTGGAGCGCCTTCTGTGTGGAGTCTGCATGTCCTCCCCACGGTCGAGTGACATTTAAAGATATGCAGGTAGGTGTGTGCGTGAATGGGTGTGCCTTCTTTGAAGGATGGGCATCGGGCTGGCAACTTGGCACTGTAAAAATCCACTGCCAGTCATCAGCTGACCGGAGTTCCGCTGTGGTGACCCCTAACCGGGAAAATCTGAAAGACATTACTTACTATTTCATTTGGTTTACTGTCCACAACACAGACTGTGTCATTAGTCTATAAACTGCTTATTCTGTATGTGCCTGTTTATTGATACCCTTCTTCTGTGTGGATGCCTTCTACAAGTGTTGTCAACATGGAGTGCAACCTTTCTGAATAACACTTCAGATGAACTTATGTTACTTGAAATTTCTGTATTTTTACTTATTTTATACTGACTAGCTCATTCTGAAACTGGACCATTGATCATACAACTTTCAATTCCTGAAAAAAAAAGAAATAACAGAAACTGGTGCAGCAGGTGAGAGAAAACCCTGAGTTGATTAAAATGGAAATGTGAGAAACCTGTCTTAATATTTCAGGAGGGAAACTTCAAGTGAATGATGATTGTGCATACTGCAAAGAAATGTATTAGTTGCTACATAAACATGAATTGGACACTGTAACTTTTGTAGTAGACTCAATCTTATCAAACCAATTAAGTACAGCATAATAGTTTTATGATCAGAAACAGCATTAACAGTAATACTGACTATTGCTGACACCATGAAAATTTAAGGGAGGGGGTATCTTCCCTTTTCACCTACTATAGCACTCCATTTTGCAGTATACAATGCATTAATTTTCACTAATGCCTTTATTCCAGACAGCAGTCATTGTTATTGTCATTGATCCCCTTTTCCATATTTTTACGTGGGGTCGGGATGTTGACTCAACATTAATCAATGTGACCAAATCACCTACAATCTGCAAAGCTATATATTTACATACTTAGCTGATAAGGGAAGAGCAACACTTGTGAAGGCTGGACAACATTACCATAATATTACCTTAACTACCAGATTACAGTCTATACAATAATTTCATTGGATTGAACATTAATTATAATAATATCTGCTCCCTCCAGTAAAGATGTAATCAGCAGAACAGCTACCATGTTAGTAGCAATAATGTTGCAATACATTAAGAGGAGGCACACGTCTTCCTTTATCATAGTATGGAAGCAGATGAACTTTAACACAATCATATCACGATGTAACTTTATTTGTACCGGTAATTCCTCTTTCTCTGAGCGTATGGGTAATTCTTCTATCTTCCTTTTTGCAGTTTTTGCATGTAACTCTTCTGACTGCCTTTGTAGAGGTAGTTCTTCTTCTAATACCATTTGTAAGGTAATTCTTCTAACTTCATTATGCCAGAAATTCTTCTTTCTCCATTTGTAGAGATAACTTCTCTAACTACATATGTGTAAGTAATTCTTCTAACTCCATTTATGTATGTAATTCCCTTATCTCCACTTGTAAAGATAATGTCTCTGTCTCTATTTGTGTAGACAATTCTTCTAACACCACTTGTACAGATAATTCCTCCAAAATCTTTTGTGCAGGTAATTGCTCTATTTCCATTTGTTCTCATACTTGTGCTAACTGCATTAATACAAGTCATTTCTTTATCTGCATTTGTACAGGTAATTGCCTAAGTATATTTGTATGGATGATTCCTTTACTTGCATTTGTGCATATAATTCTTCTAACTCTATTTGTTCTCACAGTTCCTCTGTCTCCCTGTGTACAGGTGATTTATCTAAATCCATTTGTATGGGCAATTTCTGTATCAAATTTTTGGCTTGTAACTCTTCTTCTTACATCTGTACAGCGGGTTCCAGTATATTCATTTTTAGGAGTAATTCCTCTAACCCCTTTTAGCACAAAAGAGATACTTCTTCTAACTCCATTTATACAGGAAATTCTTCTAACCTCATTTATACGGGTAATTCCTCTATCTCCATTTATACAGGTAATTCTTCTAACCTCATTTATACAAGTAATTCATCTAATTCTATTTGTGCAAGTCATCTCTCTAGCTTCATTTAAATAGATTGTTTCTATAATTCATTTGTACAGGTAATTCTTCTTTAACTCTATTTATATGGGTAACATAATAACATAGTTTGTGCAGGTAATTCCTTTATCTCCATCTGTGCATGTAACTCCTCTAACTCTATTTCTTAAAGTGATTTCTCTATCTCCATTTGTATAGGCAAGTCTCTTAACTTAGTTTTTGCAGGCAATTCCTTTATATCCATTTGTGCAGGTAAGTCCCTTAACTCCATTAATACAGGTCACTCCTCTATTTCCATCTGCATAGGTAGTTTCTCTATTTCTATCCTGTACCCCCACTTGCAAATTTAATTCTTTTAACTCTAGTTGTACAGACAATTCCAATAACTCCAGTTGTACAGGTAATTCCTTTAAGTCCATTTGTAAGGTAATCCCTGTAACTCCATTTTACAAGTAGTTTCTTTTATTCTCTGTATCCATTTGTGCAGACTACTTCTCTCACTACATTTATACAGGTAATTCTTCCATCTCCATTTGTACAATTAATTCCTCTAAAACATTTTATCCAGACAATCACTCTAACGCCATTAGTACAAGTGATTTATCTCCATTTATAAATGTAAGTCATCCTCCTCCATTTGTACAGAGAATTCCCCAACCTCATTTCTACAAGTATTTCCTCTAACTCCATTTGTACAATGTAATTTCCCTAACTCAATTTTACTGGTAATTCCTGTGTCTGAATTCATACAGGTAATCATTCTTTCTCCATTATAGCGGAAATACTACTAGTTCTATTTAAACAGGTAATTTCTTTAAAGTCTATGTACAAACAATTTGTATAACTCTATTTGTGCAGGTAATTGCTTTATATCCATTTTGTACAGTTAATTCCTCTGTCTTCTTTTGTCCACAGATAACCTCTAACACCATTTGTACAGATAATTCCTCTAACTTCACTTGTACACATAATTCCTCTGTCTCCATTATGGGATGCTCCACATAGTCTAGTGTTTTGGATTGCTGTTTTTTACCCAGACAGCCCGGGTCAGCTCCCGGTATAGGAATAGGCCACTCTTTTTTAATGGGGATGGAGCTGGCATAATAGATAAGGTCTTTACCTCACAGATACAATGTGAATGCTTTGATTCTGAACCCTGATTATTGATTAGGCTTGTAATAGTCTGCAAACTTCTAGCCTGGTATTTACCCATGAATCTATGAATCTATATGCAGTTCCTCTAAATCCTTTCTTTGGATAGATAATTTTCTAATGTCATTTTGACTGGCAATTCCCAATTTCCATTTGTACAGGTAATTTCTTGTATCTCATTCGTGTAGGTAATAACTTCATCTCCATTTGAGCGGGTAATTACTTTGCCTTTGCTTATGCAAGCAATTCCTCTAACAATTTTTTATACAGGTGACTTTTCTAAAAACATTTCTGCAGGCAGTTGTACTAATTGGTCTGTGTTAAAATTCCAAGATCTGTAATAGTAAATCATAGAATTAAAAAAAATGTTAAAGAACAGTTAAGATCAACAATCACTGTTCAACTTTAAATTTATTTTTTGCAAGGTCAAGCCTTCTGCATTCCTAATGTGGTCCAGACACCTCTGCTACTTAAGAAGGTATCTCCAAAAATGTTCACACATCAGGAAAAATGAAATACAGTGAAAAACAGCTATCTCAACCTTAGGATACGAAGGTCTATATTATTGCACATTCAGTCTTACTATTTTGAGACTCACATTTGAGAGTCTTCTTTTGTGCACAGATAACCTCTAACTCCATTTGTACAGATAATTCCTCTAACTTCACTTATACAAATAATTCTTCTGTCTCCATTATGGGATGCCCCACATAGTCTAGTAGTTAGTATTGCTGTTTTTTTACCCAGACAGCCCGGGTCAGCTCCCGGTATAGGAATAGGCCACTCTTTTTTAATGGGGGTGGAGCTGGCATACTAGATAAGATCTTTACCTCACAGATACAATGTGAATGCTTTGATTCTGAACTCTGATTATTGACTAGGCTTGTAAAAGTCTGCAGACTTCTAGCCTGGTATTTACCCATGAATCTGTGAATCTATATGCAGTTCCTCTAAATCCTTTCTTTGGACAGATAATTTTCTAATGTCTTTTCGACTGGCAGTTCCCAATTTCCATTTGTACAGGTAATTTCTTGTATCTCATTCATGTAGGTAATAACTCCATCTCCATTTGAGCTGGTAATTACTTTGCCTTTGCTTATGCAAGCAATTCCTCTAACTCTTTTTATACAGGTGACTTCTCTAACATAATTTCTGCAAGCAGTTGTACTAATTGGTCTGTGTTTAAATTCCAAGATCTATAATAGTAAATCATAGAATTAAAAAAAAATGTTAAAGAACAGTTGACATCAACAATTACTGTTCAACTTTAAATTTATTTTTTGCAAGGTCAAGCCTTCTGCATTCCTAATGTGGTCCAAACACCTCTGCTACTTAAGAAGGTAACTCCAAAAATGTTCACACATCAGGAAAAATAAGATACATTGAAAGACAGCTATCTCAATCTGAGGATACGAAGGTCTATATTATTGCACATTCAGTCTTACTGTTTTGAGACTCTCATTTGAGAGTCTTGGAATTTATAACTGTTAGCACAGTTAATGATATTTGCACAATAATCCGTTAAATTTTGTACTGGTTATTCCTCTAACTGCATTTATACTGGTAATTTCTCTAATGGCATTTATACTGGTAATTTCTCTAACTGCATTTATACTGGTAATTTCTCTAATGGCATTTTATACTGGTAATTTCTCTAACAGCATTTGTCAGCAGGACTTGAATCTACTTTGTCATTACCATGTCACACCTTACACAAAACTGGAGGCCTAAAAGTAATTATTTCTCTGGACTGAATATTATGAAAATATTGCTTTTAATTTACCTATATGACTTCTATTTTTGGATTTCTGTTTGGCATTAGTATCATGATAGTGTTTAAAACTGATTTTCTTAACCGTATGATTTTCCAATTAATTAGAACAAGCATGTGACAGAGATGGGTATAAGAAACAAAATGACAGCTTTTGTGTCTAGGAGGTACTTTATTTAATATATTCACACTTGTTTGTTAGTTATACATACTTTTATGTTTTCATAGCTATGAAAGTTGTCTCTTATTGAGGGGTATCACTGAAATATCAAGAAAGGAGACAAGAAAATATGCTGGTGTTGTCCATGCAGAAGCTGCCACACTGGAGATGTTGCTAGCTCTTTTTTAGTCATTTTGAAGATGTGTAACATTTCCATTCTTCAATTAGCATTACCAAAACTAAGTGGTTTACATATAGTTGCATGGTATCAGCTTGTACCAGCTGAAACCTAAGAGGATGCTGGAGGTACCTGCTTCTTATATTTATAGTTTAACTGGTGTAGCCTGGGAGGCAATGATTGGCATAATTTTTATATTTCTATAAATATTTCTAAAAAACAAGCATCTGAAAGGGAAATGTCTGCAGTTATAGGACAACTCAAGTCTTATAACAGTCCACAGCACACAGGATCCGAGGCCAAATAATCCAACAGCAGGCAATAAAATCAAATTTCTTTTAATTCCAAAAACAGCACACGTAGTCGGTTCTAAATAGAACAGCAACACAGATAAGCCAAGCGCTTTCACCCAGTGTATTACTAGGCTTTCTCAAGGCAACAAACAGAGCTATCCATTACACATCAGTTTTAAATAACTAGTACAATTAAATGGTAACTCCACCCATCAATTAGAAGTTAATACCTTTGATAGTGTTGTGTTAAAACATAGTACAAAGAGAAACTGTTTCTCAAGTTGAATATGTATGTTTGTAAGCGCTTGGCTTATCTGTGTTGCTGTTCTATTTAGAACCGACTACGTGTGCTGTTTTTGGAATTAAAAGAAATTTGATTTTATTGCCTGCTGTTGGATTATTTGGCCTCGGATCCTGTGTGCTGTGGACTGTTATATTCTTGGTTTATTTTGACTTGTACAACTCAAGTCTTGCTGAACAAAAATGTTGCTTATATTCTATGTCTAGCTTATATGACTTCCAATTTATAAAAAAAGCTGTTTATGAAAATTTAGTGAAAAATATAAGCTTGGAAGTTTTTTAAAGCCCCTCTATCCATCCAATTTCTACACTCCATATTCATCAGAGTGTTGGAATGATAGTAAGCTGAACAGGGTTGACAGGACTTTTTTTTTTACCCAGAAAGATTCTGTAGCTCATTTTACCAGGGTTACCATACATTTTCAGGCAAACTGAGATAAATAATTCCTCCAGCATACCCTGTGTGTACTCTAGGACCCCCCGCCCCCCACTGGGCCATACAAATGCACTTTCTATGGTAAGTGTCGAAGGGGCATCCTCATTAGTTTTAAAGCAGCTCCTCTGAGTCCCCTTGGTCTAGTGTAGCAGTGGCTGTACTTAATAATTGTCCTGGATTCCTGAGCTGTCATCTATACAGAGCCTAGCTACCTATCGTAAGAACCTAATTTCTGTTGCTTGTAACTCTGGTCTCATCCTTCAGGTAATTACTTAAAACTCATGACTGTAGGTGAGTATGGGGCCATACTCTAAGTCATAAACTGTGAACTTCATCCTTTGAATCAGTTCCCGCTATGCCCCACAGTCAGGGACAATGTCTGCTACATCCACTACCTAAATTACAAATCTACTTTTTAGCACGAGAAAACTTTGATGTCAGATGTAGAAATGTTGATTTTCATACTTTACACTCATCATGGAATGAGTACTCATTGGCAATCACAGCCAATTTAGGATAATAGAATAAACTAATAAACAAACAACAAATGTAGATCCTCATGTCCTCAAACTGGACACCCCAGCCAGGCAGCCTGATTATGAAAATAACAACAGAAGGAGTCAGAAGATATGCCATTGGTGGATCACTGCACCCTTTATATGTGAATTTGAATTTATGTCAAGAATGTGGGCACAGCTCTGCAACTCTAGGATCTGTACTGTTGTAATCCCTCCCGCAAGCCAGGGTACATGGTTGTATGCTCAGGTCCACAGCACACAGGTAGTCAACACTGGGAAACTCCTGCAACGTTTCCAATGTTTGAGGAAGAAGAAATAGTTAATCTACTGTCTCAGGACATCCACACCACTTTTCCTGAATCAGAGACATCAAACATGACATCTGATGATGTCATCTTTCAACACATTACCACAGGCTGTCACAAGGTGACGACAAGCATGATCGCTCCATAGCTGAAAAACACTTTCTTGTCTCATTGTTGAACATAACTAATACCTCAGTTTCAAAGTTCAGAAGCATTGTTACTGCCTCCTGCACAGGACTAATAAGGGGTGTATTATCTTATGACACCTCTGAAGTATGACCAACTTTGACAATTCTGAGTGTATCTCCTCCACCTCTACATCCTTGCCAAAGTAGAATTAATTGTTCCAGTGACCAGGTCTAAAAAAAGGTATAAAACCACACCAAGTTTCTTCTGGCCTTACATCCCCAGAGATGATAATGTCACTAGTTCCTAAAAATGTTCATCCACCCCCAATCAGTGTTCCCATTGGAGATCAGCATTTATGATCGCTGAGTAAAGCCTGGGCTATGTATCTTCAAATAAGTAGTTGATAATTTGCAAACACCTCTTTAAGGCCATCCAAAATGTTATTCTCCATGGCCTCAGCAATCTCTTCCCATTCCCAGGTCTTTACTTCAGCAGATGGCCCTGCAGCTGCCATAATCACGTGCTAGTACCTATAGGTCAGATCGGGTGATTTCCCATACTAGCATTGCATAGAAGGCCTGTTTCTAAGAACAGGTAACCTTCTCTAGTAACTGGTGTCCACTAGAGGGTGCCAGAGTTGTCACCGTGACAAGCGCTGAACACCTTTTAGCCACGAGTGCTTGCTACTACCTCTACTGCTGAGGTTTTTTAACAGGTTCATTGGACTACATGTTGCTGGCCATCTAGTACTCAAGACATTTTTTTCAGAGTTATGAGCTGAGTTCATCTCATGCAGAAGCATATGCTATACACTCCCAGGGCAACTTTATCCTTAATTTAAGTTTCCTGGGTCTGTCCACATGGCACATCAGTCATCTGGCCCTCAGACCCAAACTGCTAACAAATGAAGAGCAGCTGGATGCATAACACAGCACTTCTCTTCATCTGAGTGTCCAGAAAATATTACCTTATAGGTCCGATGCCCTGACTATGAAGCTGACCATCAAATCAAAAGTACTCTGGTACAAATTACACTTATGGATATTTTGTGTTCGAGGAAGGTGTCTGCTGTGCATAGTAAACACCTGGCATAGAAGCCCTGTAGAAAGTTACTAACCATACTCTATTCAGGCAAGCTCCTCTACCCAAGCAAGGCCACCAGATAGCTCAGCCGTCCCTCATGTGACCTTTCAGATCTCCCAGTAGAAGCTCCACAGATACAGGAGGCAGGCACCTACCAAGCAACATACCCATGGATTCCAAGAAGACTGAATAAACTAAACAACGGTTAGGTGCATATTCTCTAAAAAAAGACACAATTTTCCTGTTTGCCATTTGTATTTACAATAATATGATCCTGTCTTCTACTGATACAAACTCAAACTGTGCAGCTCTTGAGTCATTTTCTACTTCATACTCTTTATTTATATTTCTTCATTCTTTTATAGCTTCTTTTTTTCTCCATGATCTATTCATGCAGCCTATCCATATTAGTCTAAAATATTTTCCATACTGACTTCCACCCCTTTGATATGCTTTCTAGTATTACTTCTTATAAAGTCTGTTTTCACATACTTTATTCTTGCTTTTTTTAAACATTTCAGCATTTCTTACAAATGTCATCTGTCTCATAGCATAATTCTCTATTTTCTTTTCTGCACTTCATGCCTCTAAAGACAGAAGTGGCAACTTATGACATGCAGACGGACAATAGAGGTACGACTGCTGAATCCTACACAAATGTACTTTATAAGCACTTACACGAGTGCATGGATCGTGCAAACCCTAACAGAACCAAGATGCTATCCTCCAAAAAAAGGAAGCCAATCTTGTGGTCCCGTGCCATAAACAAACTCTACAACAGAAGAAAGAAACGGTTGCAAAAAAGAGTAAAATCCCACGTGGAACTCCCTGGTCAGCCTCAGTAAAAAGCTGAGATCATTCATAAAATCCTCCAAAGCTAGTTACGAAAACAAAATCGCCACTGATTGTAAAGATAACCACAAAGCATTCTATAGCCATGTCAAGAATCTCAATGGCAACACTCAGATCTGCTCTGAGTTACAGCACAATGGCACTAAATATACAGAACCAACTGATATCGCCAACATCCTGGCAGATAGGTTCAGTGCTAACTTTACCCCCCTCTCACCCCCTAAAAGACCCATCTCTATACCGGAAAAATGCAAAGTTCCTGTAATCATGGCTGCACAGGTAAAAACCACACTCTCCAAAGGCAAGAACACAGCATCCATGGAACCTGACAACATCCCAGGCTGCGTTCTACATGGACTACAGAATGAACTGGCACCCCACCTAAGCACCATGTTCAATCATAGCCTCACCTCAGCCTTTGTGCCCACTGAATGGTGCACAGCGACAGTTATCCCACTCCACAAAGGGGGAGCCACCACAGACTCCAGGAACTACTGCCCCATTAGCCTAATGAGCCTGGTCTGCAAGGCCATGGAATGTATCATCATGGAACTCATAAACAAAGACACTGGTAATCTCCAAACTCTGGACCCCATCCAGTCCAGGTTTGTAAAAGGCAGATCATGTCTCCTAAACCTGATAGACTTCTTTGAAGCAGTCACCAATGCCATAGACGAGGGTAAGGTGGTTCACACAGCAAATCTAGACATCACAAAGGCTTTTGACACCATCCCCCACTCTGGAATTATAGATAAACACACTAAACTAGGTATAAATCCCTATGTCACAAGATGGGTTGCCAACTGGCTCACTGACAGAACCCACACTGTGAAAATAGCAGACTCCAAATTCGACTTCAGACTAGTGACAAGTGGAGTACCACAGGGTTCAGTCCTGGGTCCTCTCCTGTTTGGCATCTACTTTTCTGAAGTACAGGCTAACAAAGAAGGTCTTTGGCTAATGAAGTTTGTAGATGACTGCAAACTAGGAGCCGTAATTGAAACTCCTAACGATGTGGACATCCTACAAAATGGCCTCACCCGGACAGATGCCCAGTGTCAAAGCCATGGCCTCAAGCTCAATGCCAAAAAGTGCATTGTCATCCTCTTTGGTAAAAATTCTGTACCCATGAGCTACCACATAGGTGGTAGTCTACTTAACACCAAAAGTGTGATAAGAGACCTTGGGACACAGGTGGACAGTAGACTTGCCTTTGATAATCACATTGCCACAGTAGTCAAGAAATCCTTCTACATGGCACACCTCATCACAAAAGGTTTCTCATCCAGGAAAAAAAGAGGTCATTGTTCCCCTCTACTCGTCACTCATTAGACCCATTATAGAGTACAACGCCCCTTTTAGTATGTACCTCACAAGACATCTACAACAACTGGAAAGGCCACAGAAATACCTCACACAGAGGATTACCAGCCTCAAACAGATGCCCTACACAGACTTTCTCAAAAAACTTCAGCTTTACTCCATTGCATATCGCCTACTCAGAGGCGATCTCTGCCTAACATGCAAAACTATGTCAAACCCAGAGGTGTTGAACATGCTCCACTTAAAGAAATTCCAATCCCTCCAAGTTACACGCTCTAGGGACCTAAACGTTGTCACCACAATAAACAGAACATGCTGGAGGGATAGATTCCTGTCCCAGAGAGTTCCCATACTCTGGAACAAATTACCTATCTATATCAAACAAAGCTCCTCATCAGCACTCTTGATGATTGGATGGGAAATAGGAAATTCACCCCAGGGATCACCTCTGTGGCTCTGCTCGACAGGGGCACAGGAAAATAATTTTCTTGGGTGATGAAAGCCAGGGTACCTTTTTGGCTAACCTTATATAGGCCCTAAGGCCAATGGCCTAGTACCTACCTATGAACCTATGAACTTATGAATATTCTCTTGGAATCCCAGCTTGTGCAAGAGCTCTCTCACCAAAGAGGGAGATTAATAACATTTTGAAAAAGACTCTAGAAAGATAAGCAAGTCATATAAATACAGAAAAATGTGGATACCATGTAACCTGTAATGAGCTATAACTGGAGCTAGACACTTTGTGAACACTCTTGGTGCAGTGGATAGTCCAAAGGGTGAGGCAAATAACTGATAATTTGATCCAGACACACAAAACCTTAAGAGATGCTTGAAGTCCCAATTAACAGGAGTGTGATGATAATCATCTTTTAAGTCTAGTTTTACCAGGAAACCTGAAGGAGAAAGAAGAGTCAACACCTTGTGAAGTGACGTTATTTTGAATATGGACACTGTCACAAACAGGTTTACGAAAGAAAGATTCAGAAGTGGTCTCCAGGCATTTCCTTTCTTTGGGACTAGAAATGGTTTACCTTTGAATGACTAAATTGCATTTATGCGAACGGTTGTTTCCGCAAACCATAATGCCGAAATATGGACAACATCGAAGGATCAAATGTCGAAAATGGTTTTCTGGAAAACCATTTCCAACATTTGATCCATGTGTTTGAATGGGAAAAAAGCATTCAAACACATGGTGAATTGGCATTGTGGTTCTTTGCAGCCGTACTTTCGAAGTTTTGCACGTCACACATATGGCTTTCAACAAAATAAAGGTAAACCCTAGAAATATCTTTGAATAAAAGCCCTTACCCACCTGGGAAGGAAGAATTGGTTCTATCATTCCTTGGGACATCATGTGATGAAGAACAGGTGGAAACAAAACAGTCTAATCCGAATGATGAGGAATGGCCTCCTGGAAAGGAGGAATTTCCTCCAACTGCTAACTGTAACCATTATGAAAGATTTTAATAACCCATTTGCCTGAGATAATATGTTGCCAAAGAGAAAAATTGACATTCAGACTTTCTTGAAGAGAAAAAGGACCAGGGTAGGAGGGGGTCACAAGGTCTCTTAAACAGTCATTCAGAAGTGTTGGAGTCTCCTTGGTTTTGGGAGGTTTGGGACTTCTTTTTGGAACCCCTCGCCACTTCTTCTTAAAAGTCTGTTTACCTGAATTCTGTTGAGACTGTTTATTTTGTTTTTTGCCTAAACTGGGTGAGGAGATAGAAAATCCCTTGCACAATTTGGAAAAGGAGGCATGTAAAATATTTGAGATTCTCTGGATGAGATTACCCTTTTCATCTCACTTATTGATTACCTATGCAGCAGAGGGACCAAAAACACTAAACCTCTATCTAAGGAAGAATTTTAAACCTCATTTTTAACATGATCTGGGAGGTTCTGAGAATACAGCCAATCAAATCTCCTTAAAACCGTATCACTGGCCAGAGCTCTGGAAGAAATATCACCATACTTCATACACACAGTACAAACAATAAGTAGTGACCTGTACAATGGACATAACTAAGTTATTTAAAGCAGATTTTTCTTCGCAAAATGAAAGTGTAGCTAAAGCATTCCTCATACTTTCACAATATGTGAGAATAAACTTTAACACATGAACCTGACAATTTAAAATTCTGAAATTCAAAGTTGCAGAAGTATATACTTTCTCCCCATATCTATCAATAATGTTGCCATCCTTATAAGGAAGAGTAGGATTGGAATTAACTAAGTGATTAGAAAGAAAGGAGTCAACTAAGGCTATAGCAACTGAATAAAAGTTTGAGAATAGTGAATATAAAAAAATTTAAGGCTGAGGAACTTTGTACATCCTATCTGCCTTTTTAGGGACGGCTGGCTGACTATCAGGAAAACTGCAGGCAGTGAGACACATATCATCAAAGCCGACAGGAGAGGAGGAATGGCTGTAGATTCTGGAAAATCCTTCTGTAACAACTCATATTATTTTAAGGAACTGGGAACCCTCAGTGTTCTCCCACTGAAAACACTGGGACATTCTACCAATACTATAAGAGAAAGAGAAACCTCCACAGGAAGAATCAGAAAGTGAGATCTTCTCTGATTCTGAATCAGAAATCTGAGGACAAAACCTGAATCCATCCCTGCATCTTCATGGTCAGATTCAGAATCTTGAATCTCTTCAAGAAAGGAGGCATCCTTCTTTCTTCTACCAGAAACTACTCTGCAAGAGAGATTAATAACCGGAATAAACTACTCTGTAAGAGAGATTAATAACCGGAATAAACTACTCTGCAAGAGAGATTAATAACCGGAATAAACTACTCTGCAAGAGAGATTAATAACCGGAATAAACTACTCTGCAAGAGAGATTAATAACCGGAATAAACTACTCTGCAAGAGAGATTAATAACCGAATAAACTACTCTGCAAGAGAGATTAATAACCGGAATAAACTACTCTGCAAGAGAGATTAATAACCGAATAAACTACTCTGCAAGAGAGATTAATAACCGAATAAACTACTCTGCAAGAGAGATTAATAACCGAATAAACTACTCTGCAAGAGAGATTAATAACCGAATAAACTACTCTGCAAGAGAGATTAATAACGGAATAAACTACTCTGCAAGAGAGATTAATAACCGAATAAACTACTCTGCAAGAGAGATTAATAACGAATAAACTACTCTGCAAGAGAGATTAATAACGGAATAAACTACTCTGCAAGAGAGATTAATAACGAATAAACTACTCTGCAAGAGAGATTAATAACGAATAAACTACTCTGCAAGAGAGATTAATAACCGAATAAACTACTCTGCAAGAGAGATTAATAACCGAATAAACTACTCTGCAAGAGAGATTAATAACCGAATAAACTACTCTGCAAGAGATTAATAACCGGAATAAACTACTCTGCAAGAGAGATTAATAACCGGAATAAACTACTCTGCAAGAGAGATTAATAACCGGAATAAACTACTCTGCAAGAGAGATTAATAACCGGAATAAACTACTCTGCAAGAGAGATTAATAACCGGAATAAACTACTCTGCAAGAGAGATTAATAACCGGAATAAACTACTCTGCAAGAGAGATTAATAACCTGAATAAACTACTCTGCAAGAGAGATTAATAACCGGAATAAACCCTGAGCCAGTGCCATTAACTACTCTTACCCAAAGAAATTTGAGTAGGGCGAGATACATGCTTAGTTTTCTGTTTCTTTTTGACAGAAAAATGGGACCAACTGTGTACTAATGGCAGCTACTGCTTCTCCAGGGATGGGCACAGCATTTTGACACAACAAGGAAACCTTCCCTATTCCCTCTCCCAGGAATGACAAGAGTAGTTCTCCCTTGCCCTCTGAGGGGACACCAACAGCTACAGTGGACGTGGCTAACTCCCTGTCCATAGTAGCTATAGGTGTTACACCAGAGGGATCTGGAGTAAAAGATGAATGGTCTGAGGTACAACAAAAAGCAACAGCAGAGTCACCCACCTGCAGCCGGTGTTAAATTGTTAGCCTGCTGTGGTAGGAAAGACTGTTTGCTTAACTTTTTGTTTTTGTGGTTGGAAGAAAAAACTAACATGGGACTGACAATCTGTTCCATGGTCAAGCTGAAAATGGCGCCTCTATCCTGCAAAAAACAAGCAACAATGCCAGGAAAACTACCAGTCCACAAACATTATTTTTTGACAGAAAAAAAAAACACATCAAAAAGTGTTTTGAAACACTATGGCAGCATCACAATGTTAAAATAATTTCTCCACAGAAAATGTTTTATCAGTGAGATAACATTACTTTTAAACTGACAGAAACAAGTGCTCCATTTAAAAGTTTGTTACAGTCTTGAGACAATCTGTTAAAGTACAACACTTCTAGCTTTAAAATAGCTTTCCTGAAGAGAACAGTAATAAAACATGAGTAAAAATAAGAAAATGGATTTTTTTCCCCCCCAAAGGGAACTTTTCTGCCCAGCTAAAGAAAGCACAAGCTGAATGTCGATCCTCAAAACCCTCAGAGGGTCTTACTCTTTAGCGGCAGTAAAGCTCTGAAGAACTTTGCATCCAGACTTGTCTTTTAGTTAGCTCAGCACAAGGTGCTTGACAGTTTGAGTGCATGGCAGGTGCGCTGAAGCTTTGGGGCTGGCTGGCTGTTATATCCTTGGCAGGATATAATCCATATAATTAAGGCTACTGCAGCTGTGATCAACATAAAGAACATCTAACAGCACTGGTTTCACATATGTGCAGACAGTGAAGCCAACCAAGGAAAAGATGTAAGTGTGTATATTAGGCATGGAAGTGTGCTGGAGTAAATGCATATGTTCATATATATTACAAACATGTGCAACTGGTACATATCTTGGTAAGTTTCTGATTTACCATCTTACATTTAGGTTCATAGGTTGGTACTAGACTATCGACCCTAGGGCCTATACAAGCCTAGTCATAACAATAACTTGGCTATTTCTTCCCACAGTATTTACTTCCCTAACTTCAGGTAAGTGCTACTCTATGCTAATGTCACAATGCAAAGCTCAGTGTACCTGACCTCAGTAATGTTGGCTAGAGGTTAAGCTCATTTTTGCCAGCAGCCATATCCTGCAAAGGTCAATTGAAGGACACCAATTTATTGCATTTTCAAGTATGGAAAGGGCAGCATATGAAAGCTGTAAAAAAAGGGATAGAGCAGACAAGCGAAATACACTAAGATGACAAAATAAGGCTATACTGGAGGAGGTGGGATGGACAGCTACTTTATGTATTTTGAGGAGTTAAACACCCTTTTCTGAAAAATATAAGAGAAGAGGGAGAAGGGTAAAGGAAAGCGAGGGAAGGTATGACATGGAAAAGATAAAGGTTTTGACAATAAACACAAATAGACAAGACATGCAGGGGTCAGTGATCACAGAACAGGTAGGGTTCATAAAGGGAAGGGTAGACAGACAAATAGTGATGGAGGGGACTGTGGAGATGTACTAGAGGTAGCTATGAGCTGAGGTTTGCATGGACGATGTGGGATTAGGTGCACAGGACTGCTACAATTATCATACCATCCTAAAAGCTCTCATTCTGAGCCCTGCCTCATTGAGTAGACCCCATTGTTGAGGAGGAGGCCTCCAATTGGTTGATGGTTGGAGCCTATTTTTCCAGAAAATCTTGCAACTGCTGCAAGGGATGTCCCTATGGGCCCCACTGCCTCAACATAGCCTTCTTGACAACAGCATCTACCACAGCTTGCAGCTGGGGCTGCCCTGGGTGGTGACTGCTACACCCTGAGATTCCCACAGGGGAAGAAGCACCACTTCTCATTGACGAAGCAGACCCCAGGATGCACTGATAGGGGGATCACTATCTGGCTGAAGTGGACAGCAGCAGCAGCTGAGGTGTCTCAGGTTCTCCAAAGCTGTAGAAAACACTTTAATAAGTGGTAAGCACTTTTGTATAACACTGCACTAATTGTTTTAAAACTGATTGCTTTATTGGAGTATGACCTGTGTATTTAAACAGTGCATTTTAACGAGAGAGAGAGAGAGAGAGAGAGAGAGAGAGAGAGAGAGAGTTGAAAAAAGAAGCAGTCATTTAAAATGCAATGGTTGTTAAATTATTTGAAATTAAGTAACAACTTCATTAAGTGTAGAAGAAATATGTAGGGGGGTTGGGACTTGGGACAGTTGCCTCAGTAGCCTCTTGTGATAGAGAAGGCAGTTCATCTCAATCTCTTCCTGTGCTGCAAAACAAAACAAAAAAATGGGAGAAAGGATATCATTAGTAATAGACTGTAATTTCTGTTCTATTATAAAGAACAGCATTATACTAACCTATAATATTTAATTTCCTGTCCCAGGTGTTGTCGTACCGAGGTACTTATTGATATTATCTACTTCTAAAAAAGTGCAAACCATCAAAGTATGCCAACAGCCTATGACACTGGCTACAATTGCACGTGTATACAATAATGTGATTTATAGAGCAATGTGCCTAAAAGCCTCATTAAGATAAGAGCTTTGTAAACTCAATAAACTGAAGCATTGTGAGCATCACCATTTTATATATTACTGGTCACAGTGTTTCTACAAAATGATGAGAAATCTGAAGTTAAAATGAAGTGTATATAAAAAGTGAAGTGAATAGGGTAGAAGGGTGAATGTAGTAAGAATCATTTAATTTAATTTAGTTTTTTTTTTTACTTTTGTTTACAGGGAAAGTCCAACTGGACATGACAACCCCTATTCAGTGGAGACACATGGAGAAAATCTCCATATCTACAGAAACCGCAGTAATGCAATCATAGTAAAATAATAAAGTACAATTAAAATTTGACATTTGAATAGCAAGATATACATTCATCAAAATTAACAGACAATCATAGAAAATACATATTGAATGTGCAGAGCTACCCCTGTAAAAGTCCCATCTGTATAATTATAGGAAAGAGGAAGTGAGTATGACAGGGAGAGTATAGGGAGAATATAATATTCGAATAGGGAGCGTAGAGTATACTAATAGGGAGCGTATAGTATACTAATAGGGAGCGTATAGTATACTAATAGGGAGCGTATAGTATACTAATAGGGAGCGTAGAGTATACTAATAGGGAGCATATAGTATACTAATAGGGAGCGTATAGTATACTAATAGGGAGCATATAGTATACTAATAGGGAGCGTATAGTATACTAATAGGGAGCGTATAGTATACTAATAGGGAGCGTAGAGTATACTAATAGGGAGCGTATAGTATACTAATAGGGAGCGTAGAGTATACTAATAGGGAGCGTATAGTATACTAATAGGGAGCGTATAGTATACTAAGTATAGTGCATGAAGTCCTGTCAAGAGTTTCATTACTACTAATGGCAACTTGTAAGTAAGCAACAAGTTCAGTCACCGTGTAAGTTCTTCATTTTGTACTATACGCTGCAGTTAGCGTATTTTTCATGTTTGTCAGTGTTACTAATATTGGGAAATTATGCACAAGGCCATTTTGCATAGACATTATTAAATGTAATAAACTAAAACATCAGTCATCTTGAAGGCCACTAAATGACCCCCACTCACAAACCATACCACACAGCGTTAAAATCCCACATTCTGCAGATCATCAAGCAATTCATTTTGCAATGTAATGCTATGTGTACAAACAGACACACACACACACACACACACACACACACACACACACACACACACACACACACACACACACACACACACACACACACTCACACACAAACCAAGAGAAGACAAACAAAAACCCAGAATTATACATACACAAGTTCACAGCAATAATGCAGTTGCATTATTGAACAATGAACAGACTCAATTTGTAGCTTTTCATGCAAGTCATGTTAGGAGTTGCATTGCTTGTGTTTTATTTAGATCAGGGCAGTGGTATGGCTAGTAATACTGACTTGGTTACTTCTAGGGTCAATATATTGCAGCATGAGGGAGCAAGACTTCCATCCTGGGGAGAACCGTATCCTCATAGAAAACATCTATTTGGAAAAGGGGGATCCTAGATAGGCAAGTCAAAGTTTTTTGCCAGTGTTCCAATTTACTTTGTGACATCTAAGGAGTTAAAGGCTATAAAACATTTTCCTTTATGTTACTCTTTATGTTTGTCAGTTATATTTTAATACAAAAGCTTTGTAACTTTTTTATTAAATCCATGCCCAAAATAAATTTAATGTATCCTAAGTTGACTTCACCTTCGGGCTAGTGTGATGTGCATCTATAGTCATTAATGGATGCATCATTGTGCATGTGCAATGTTATAACTATTAAAGTCCATGGATGTACATGAAATTGTATCTGTGCTTATACCACAGAGGTTAAAGGCCATTGTTTACATTCTGTAGCTTCAGTGTACTGAGGATGTCATTTTTAAAACATTTTTTTAAGGCTGAAAAGGTGAAAATGTTTGCTGATGGGGAGAAACGCTGCATTGACACTTTATGTACCTCATACCATAGTGCAGAGGCAAGATTTTCTTCATTAGCAAATCACCTTAAGGTATGGAACCAAATACTGACAGATATGAAAGACATTGGGGAAGAAAGCATACATTGACATAGTGTAGGAAGAGAGCTAATGATATGGTGCACCTTGCCAGAAATAAAGCAGGGCAGAGTGCAATTTCTCATAACACCTAAGGTGGTGGTCCTTCCACTGTCCAGAGTCAGATACCTGATGAGAAGTATTTGATATAGGTTCATAGGTAAGTACTAGGCTATCTAGCCTTATGGACTATTTTAAGCCTGGCCATTTTCCCTTTTTGTGCTTGAAATAACCTATCCCATTTGGTTATAGACTGACCTTACCCATCACATGGTCGATAATTATATATAACCCCTAATAAGAATAATTGGGATCATATAATTTGAGGGGACCCATGCATAGGTTAAAGCATTTAGCTCCCTCTGTAGTTTAATAGTACAGGGGGCAGTCGTGAGGTAAAGTTTCTGTTTCTCATCTGTAGATATATATTGTGCTTGAATATTGACAGGAATGAACTTTGTTTTATCTGGATGGGGTGTCTGTTCCACAGCAGCAGTATTCTCTGTGAGATATACCTATTCATCCAAACCATTTTGTTAATGTTGCAGAAGAGGGTTTAGATCCCTAGACTCAGTATTTCTGATGCCATTTGACTTGCTGATGTGCAGAGAATCCATCAGTAATGGGTCAGAGGATGCCTTGTATGCCAGGTACGGGTCACCTCTTAGCAGTCTGTAAGATATGGATTATAGTGACAGGGCTTTGAGTCAGTCTATGTAGGGCATGTTGTTTGGGTTTTGTATCCTTTTAATAAGGTATGCCTATCTGGGTGTTTTAGTTGTTGCATGTTCCAGTTGTTGATGTATATTCCTGTGCAGTGATGATTGTGATGCTGTGATGCTATTCAAGGTGGCACTTGTTACTGACTGACAGCTTGGTATTTCAACTCCGTGTTCACACAGTTGTGTTACAGCACGCCATGTTGCCAAACATTATTTATTAACAAATGGCAGTTATTTGCTGATAGAATGCATGACTACATACAAGTTATAATGATGTTTCCTAGTCAGATACTTTAGGATCAACAACAACCACTGCAGGTAGGTACCTGAAATGGTATGTACGAATTTCCTTCATTTTTACCGGTACTGATAATTGTACATTAATTTACTAAAAAGGAGTAATGAGGCTTACTGTATTAAGACTCTTAGCATGTATTCATATGACTGTAACCAAAGAAAATGAAAAAGATAGGCTGTGCTGAAGCACAGCAGGTTTATGTTGACAGCTGAATGGCTGTCTACAGCGATACTATTACTCTCATAGTCATGACACAGCCTGAGAACTGTGGCACAGTCACAAAGTTTACTGGCAAGGCCCATTCTGCCCAAAACAGGTTGATTAGACCAGAATTGGTGAGGTAGACCCACAAGTAATGCACCTCTGTTAAATACCATTATCACAAGGGGGTTGAATTTCATGAAGTTCAGCACATCTTCCTGGTGCAAATGTTGAAACTCTGAAAGAAGACATGATAATACCCATAATGCAGCTTGTCCGCAAGGATGCCAAAAAAAGACATCAATCACATCTGGCCCCAGAGATACATAATATGTTGTCTGCACAACAACAGATGCTTTGTGAAATTGTTCAGACCCAGGCTTCTGACATGGAGAGACCGTTAGAGATAGTTAGAATGCTGCAAGGAGCTACACCAATACGCCGGAATGGTAGACACCAGGAACAATTCCAAGATAATCCCAATATGGAGAATGCATGTTCACACAGCATCTGTCTGCAAACTTGTGAGGTTGTACCAGACACACATTGGTGACACCGGTGACCATACCAGAGGGCAGCTCCACATGCATAGTGGTCTTATGAGCATGCACCATGCAGGTGCAACGTCCATCAATGTGCATTCTGCCAGCAGAGCATTTTCAGACTTCCACAACATGTGGTAGGACCTCTCAGTCAAGGTCAAGGTCTTGTAGTACTGGTAGGTCACGTTGAAGGTATACCCAGCATCTACCAGGTCTAACCATCACAGCAAGTCAGTATTAAGTTCTCATGGCAGCACTTGTTTATGATCTCTGGGACCATCCCAGTGTTATCAATAGGGGACATTTTGTATGACACAATACCACTGTGTCAGGCACTACCAACTGCACATATTCTGACACTTACCTATCCAGCTCCACTCAGTGGCAGGATCAAAAACAGAGACAACAATCAGCTGAAGCACACTTAATTCAACACATGACCTCTCTGAAGAAGAGTAAAAGAGTTGCACTTACCTGGAATGATTAAGAAAAATAAACAAATTACTGTCAGTAAAGAAAGTAAGCAAAAGAAATAAATAAATAAAGACAGGAAAAAATAAATAAATAAATGGATTACTCGGAAATTACCAGTTTGGAACAAAAACATTCCTTCAGAATAACAGGTGATAACAACTTCCTTACACAAGCATCACCTCATTACTTCTTATGCCAGCATCTGCAGAAAAGGGCCTATGGCCTACTTCTCATCAGTGCCTACTTTCACAAGAACCATCCTGTCTGTTAGTATGTCTAGCACGTGCATATCTGCCCAATGATCACTGTGCACATGATGATGGCTGTCGCCCTATTAACCATATATTTGGGGTGTGGTGTCTGTTGCAAAGTGTAAGCAGACCATGCACTACATCACATGGCTCACAAGTAACACTGCACTGACTAAGTTTTATATTTGTGACTTTATACTGTCATGTAGTGAATGGTGTTGTGCATAGTTGTGGAACAGATGCTCTTTCTTTTCCTGCACTGCTATATACCATGCAGGAGTCTTCCTGAGGGGGTGCAATGCTGCTGCTGTAGACTGGTCACTGTCACTGTCATCTTTTATGCAAGATGTAATAGAAAGAGCTGCACTACCACTAGGTGTATCATCTGTTGCTGGGTGTGGCAGTGGGGCAATAGACTAATGCAGAATCATATTATGCAGAGTGTAACAATCAGTAAACACTCTGCATGCAAGTAGTAGTGCTGTACTGAAGGGTACCCCAGGCTCATCCTGGCAGTGGAAATGGGCTTTAAGCAGGCTGAACACTGGCTCAGTGATCATCTGTGTCAGGACATGGCAGTAATAAAGCACTCTTCTATAGCTCTCTGTGGATTACAGAGTGATGCCATTAGCCAAGGTTTGGCTAACCATTTAAAATGCTGGGACCCCCAAGAATGAGCCCTGAAATAAGGACACTGTATGGCTGAAAGACTGGACTTGCATATACTAAGTCCAAGATGCCATTTCTTGAAATATTCCCTATGCTATGGTGATCTTGGAGCTGGTATATATATGTTTGGGGGGGTGGGCTTGTCACCTGTACAAAAAGAAGTTTTAAAGAGAAGAGTGATTTTCGAAATTTGCTTTTCTTCTGTGTTTTTGGTCTTTTTTTTTTTACTTCTCAGCACATTTTGTGTGCCAGCATTCCAATAGAGAAACCTAGGTTTGACTGTGTAGAGTCTGTGTCAAGTGAAGAACATAAGGGCGAGGGGATACATGAAGATGTGGCGAGTAGTCATTAAGCCTTATTCAGTATATAGAAAAATGGCTCTGGGGCAGCAAATGTATTTACCGTGTTCTTACCAACAAGGTGTCCATGTGATATCCTACCATACCAGAAGTAGATGTACAGTGTAACTACGTGCCATATGTAGGAATCATGGGTATGGCCAGGATGCTGGCCCAATATATTGATGATATGGTCATGTGCATCACACACTACCTAACAGCTGATAGAATGATAACCCTTCCTATTATGGTACCTGTTTCCCTGTGGTCCCAGTGGGACCCTCATAGCAACATGAGTGCAGTACATTACACCAAGCACCTCAGGAAAGCATGCCAGATTGTGGAAGGCATGTATGGTAATGGTACAGTCCAATGCTGATATTGAGAAATAGATATGCTCACCTATGTGGGCTAGGATAACATTAAGAAACTGCCATTGTATCCTCAAGGCAGAAGACTGAGGGACACTTAAAATGTAGGTGTATATTTTCCAAGCCAACTAATATGTCCCAAAATTTAGTTAACCTGTGTCTTTGTATCCAGCACATTAATTTACAAAGATTTATATTACTTAGTTAAAGCTTGGATGCATTTATCTTGCTGTTCATATTTACATTTAGAGGTAAGATTGCAATCCAAATTGTAGCTTGCTACAGATCCCCCACCATGCTCCAAGATTCTCACTACACCTTTCTAAACATAGTGGAAAATATTAAGATACAAGCAAACACCCTAATACTGGGTGATTTCAACTACCCTGCCATTAACTGGGAAAACTACTCGTGTACCAACACCTTTGCCCAACGGTTCTTGGAATTCATAAATTCCAATGCCCTGGATCAACTAATCCATAGTCCCACCAGGGGCTCCAATATCCTAGACCTGGTCATTACCAACATGGGAAATCAATGCTTCACACCTATGGTCACCCCCTCGTTGATCAGGTCTGACCATAAGCTAATCACACTTGACATCCACATCTCCCCCAGTAAGGAAACCTCCATAAAAAACTTCTCCAAAGCCAACTTCATGCTACTGAAGTCAGAAGTGACAAACTTCATGACACCCATGCAGACGGGACCTGAAAGTTCAACTGCTGAATCCTACACTAAGGCACTGTACGAGCACATCCACTCGTGCATGAATCATGCCATCCCAAATAGAACCAAGATGCTCTCCTCCAAAAAAAGGAAGCCAATCTGGTGGTCCCCTGCCATAAACAAACCTTACAACAAAAAGAAGAAAGTGTTGCAGAAAAAAGAGGAAAATTCCATGATGCAAAAAAATCCCTTACCAGCCTCAGTAAGAAACTGAGATCCCTCATAAAATCCTCTAAAGCTAGTTACGAAAATAAAATTGCCAAAGATTCCAAAGACAACCACAAGGCATTCTATAGCTATGTCATGAATCAAAATGGTAATGCTCAGATCTGCATTGAGTTACAACAGAATGGCATTAAATATACTGATCCCAAGGATATTGCCAGTATCCTGGCAGATCGATTCAGTGCCAACTTCACCCCCTCTCACCCCCTAAATGGCCAATCTCAATACCGGAAGATTGCCAAATTCCAGTAATAATGGCCACACAGGTAAAAAACGCACTCTCCAAAGCTAAGAATACAGCATCCATGGGACCAGATGACATCCCGGGCTGTGTACTACATGAACTACAAAATAAACTGGCACCTCACCTAAGTGTCATGTTTAATCATAGCCCCACCTCAGACCTTGTGCCCACTGAGTGGCACACAGCTACAGTTATCTCACTCTACAAGGGATCCTGGGAACTACCGCCCCATCAGTCTGATGAGCCTGATCTGCAAGGCCATGGAATGTATTATCATGGAACTTATAAACAAAGACATTGGCAACCTTCAAACATTGAACCTCACCCAGTTTGAGTTTGTGAAGGGCCAATCTTGTCTCCTGAGCCTGACTGACTTCTTTGAATCAATCTCCAGAGCTGTGGACGAGGGTAAGGAGGTCCATACAGCCTATCTGGACCTTGTCAAGGCCTTCAACACCACCCCCAACTCTGAAATCATAGATTAAACTTACTAAGCTGGGCATTAATCCCTATGTCACTTGATGGGTTGCCAACTGGCTTACTGACGGAACCCACACTGTCAAAGTAGCCAAATCCAAATCCAGCTCCAGACAGGTGACAAGTAAAGTACCTCAAGGTTCAGTCCTGGGACCGCTCTTGTTCTGCATCTACTTTTCTGAAGTACAGGCCAACACTAAGGGACTCTGGCTAACAAAGTTCCCAGATGACTGCAAACTGGGAGCCATTATTGAATCCCCAAATAATGTGGATATTCTACAAAGGACCTTACAGAAACAGATGCTTGGTGCCAGAGCCGTGGGCTCAAACTCAATGCCAAATAAATGTATAGTTATCCCCTTTGTGAAAAAACATGTACCCGTGAATTACCACATAGGTGGCAGTACACTAAACACCGAAAGTGTGATAAGAGACTTAGGGACACAGATGGACAGTGGTCTCACCTTTGATAACCACATCACCACAACAGTCAGAAAATCCTTCTATGTGGCACACCTCATCACTAAGGGCTTTCATCCAGAAAAAAGGAGGCCATTGCTCCACTGTACTCATCCCTCATTAGACCCATTATAGAATACAACGCCCCATTTGGTATGTACCTCTCAAGACATCTGCAACAACTGGAAAGGCTGCAGAAATACCTCACTAAAAGAACCACAGGCCTAAAGCAGATGCCCTATGCTGACAGTCTAAAAAACTTCAGGATATGGAATATGGAAATTAAATTTTACCCTTGGCAGCTGCAATAAATACTGCAGCCTTCAATACTAATCCCACAGGTGAATGTGAGCCCTGAATTAGAATGTCAGCACATGTCGATTTACCATGTTTGTATAGAGTTAATTCTGAAACTATTGCCTGTGTTTTGTCTAGTCAAGTCTTAAGTTACCTCAAATGACAACAATTACACAACCAGTATACTGATAAAAATACAAATGTTCACATACACAAACCCCTAGCACTTTGGCATATGTGCTTTCCAGGTGGCAAAAAGCATCTCTCATGGAAGTTCATATGTGTATGTAAGTATGTATGTATATATATATATATATATATATATATATATATATATATATATATATACACATATATATATATACATACATATATATATATATATATATATATATATATATATATATATATATATATATATATATATATATATATATATATATATATATATATATATATATATATATATATAGATATGGTTTACTATCAAAAGATCTAACATCATTTGGTCGACGTTCATTTGGTCGAAATCATAATGTCTAAAGTTCAAAAGATCGAATTCATAACATCGATGTTCAAATGGTCGACAGACACATGCAAATAACACTATCCCCCATGCACCCTGCAGTGGTTGATGCGCCCACCACACCCCCTACTTATATATTACAACTCCGAGGTCGCACAACAGTGCTGACAAGGGAAATCCTTGACTGTTGTCAACATAATGTCGGCAGACTGTCGACCAAATGAACTGTCGACCAAATGACCTACTTAATATTCATGTGTCGACCATATTTGTTGACCATATGAACTTTAGAACAAATGACTTTAGATATATATATATATATATATATATATATATATATATATATATATATATATATAGTTATATATATGTGTGTGTGTGTGTGTGTGTGTATATTTATATATATATATATATATATATATATATATATATTTATTATACACACATTTCTCACCAATCATTTAATATGAATAATAAATATATTAATGAAGTATGCATGCTTTTTAATATGATCTACCTCTCAAAAAAACTTCCAACAGTCAAGAGCAAAAGAGATTTAAGCATAACGTTACATACATGATTACTACACACCATCATTTGATTAGAGATTACCATCTGATATCAGAGTTTAAGCCCTTAGGGATTAATCTGTTATGTTTAACAATAACAAATATCAAAAGTGCCAAAGTACTGCAAGCAGACAATCCAAAAGGAAAAACCACTTTAATGACAAAACACAGGAGAGCTTTCGGACATAATCCTTCTTCAATACTACAAACTTATAAAATTTCTTTCATCTTATATACAGGCCCAAAGTAGTCATGTGGTTAGCAGCCCAAAAATCACATGACCATAAGTATCACTCAATAAGGCAAAGTTAAAACAACACAGATAGCAATGATTCTATAGTACATAACAAAAATTTAAATAATTTAAAATTCAGCTTGCTAATATGATTAATAATCAAAGTTACACATAAAATTCATATTATAAAATTCATATTGTAGAAACAATATACATAATTATAAATTCAATCTACTGAGCTTAACCAAAATTGGTTTAAGGCTCAGCGTGCTATTCAAGCCAGGAGAACGGTCACCAGCAAACCTTAAAATCCACTCATATTCTTTAATTTCTAAGAAGTTATTTATATCACGACCTCTTGGGGAGGGAAAACAATGTCAATAACCCTGAATTTAAAAACATGATCTTGTCCACAATCTAACATATGCTTATATAAAGCATTTGTTTGACACATCTTCTAATTTCAGACTTATGCTCTGTAATCCTCTCTTTCAACCTACAGTGGTTTTGCCTACATAAAAGATTTGCATAACACACAGGTAGCCAAATACACTATATGTGTTGTGTGACAAGTAGCTGAAACATAAAATTTAAAAGTTTTCCCTGTTACTGGATGAACAAAAAAGGTCACTCCCTGTGTCAAAAATATCTCCACAGCATGAACAATTGTGGCATTTACATGTACCATACTTAGAGGAAAGCGTTTTCACAATGTTGGTAGAAAAATCCTTATAACATAATGAATTTTTAAAGTTCTCATGTTCCTATAGGCAAATAAAGGTCTATCACCCAATAAGGCCTTTAGTTCATTTGAAGCCATTAGTATCAACCAGTTCTTAAATATTATTTGCTTTATGGATGGTGTTGTAAGACTATATGCAGTTACATATCTAGTCACGTCCATACGCACATTCGTACTATTCATAGGTAAGTCATCTGACTCCAGTGGGTCAGATAGGAAGGTAGGAGCAAACTTAGTCTTCCTCTCCTGCATCACCTTATCTTTCTCCACAGAGAGTAGGACATTATCATATCCACTAGCAGAAAAATCCGCTAACATATCCTTTAATTGTAACTCAAAACAGCAGTCATCAGTGTTAAGCCTACTCAACCTTTCTAACTGGGACCTCACAATACCTTTAAAGATGTGTGGTGCATGCATGCTATGAAAGTGGGTGTATCTACCAGCACACAGTATTGAGTGATACTTATGGTCATGTGATTTTTGGGCTGCTAACCACATGACTACTTTGGGCCTGTATATAAGATGAAATAAATTTTATAAGTTTGTAGTATTGAAGAAGGATTATGTCCGAAAGCTCTGCTGTGTTTTGTCATTAAAGTGGTTTTCCTTTTGGATTGTATGTTTAACAATAAACCTCTGACATTATTTTTCCCTCACTCCAGCTGACTTAGCTACCACCAACTGCTGTTCTTGCTTAGTCTCCCCCAGGCTCAATCTGACCACTGTCTGGGGTCTGTGAGGAGGCTGAGAATGCTAGCATAGACTCATACAGCTGCTGCTGCTAGGGAGTGTTGCTTAACTCTCAGAACAGTGTGACAGCCCTGGGAGCTCCTAAATTGCCACCTTTAGGAGGTGCACACTTGCTTTTGCACATGTTCTACCTGCTGACTGAGTGGCACAGCACTTATGCAGCACAGCGCCCCATCTGGCTGATAACACTGCTTTACTGCAGTGAGCCTGTGCTACTTCCCTCCCCAAGTATGGACAAGATGATGTCAGCCACTTACTCCCATCTTCGCCCTGTGGCCCCACTACTGCTTGTGCTGTTAACTGAGCACAGGTCATCTGGGCAGCAGCTAGGGCTTTATCCCTCTGCACTATGAGGCTGCTAACAGCTGACATCACTGGTGTGGATTGTACACATATGGTTTGAATGGCTCATTCTATTTAATGTTTGTGTCTATCCACAAAAAACACTTGGAAATGAGTTAACTGCATTAACTCAGAATACTGTTGCTGTGGGATTCATGATCAGTCGTGTGGGCCTACCCAATGTTTACATGTTAGCAGGATGAGCAGCAGCGCTACTCACATACACATGCTGCTCATCATGCTAACATGAATACAATCACGTTTCTGTGGCCAGCAACAGCGTTGGCAGACAGGAAAATGTGGTGAACAGCACAAACACATAGTATACAAACAAGCTAGCCTATGGGAAAACTGTTATGTGTGCTTGCGTGGACAACAAGAAAAGCTACAAAGGGAAAATAACGCAAGGTGTACCAGGTAGGGAAAGTGTGCTGAGTGTAATGTGCACATAATTCAAACATATGAATACAAAAATTAGTAAGAGGGTAGGGGAAACAGCAAGAGCAACTGCAATAAATGAGTTACCAGACAGGGAAACTGTACTGAGGACAATGTGCACAGAAATCAAACAGATGTATACAGAAATATGTAAGAGAAGAGGGTACATCTTCAAATTATTATAGTATGTGACAGTTACACAAATTAACATTGTAACAGAATGAATTGTAAACCAAATGAATGTCATTATCATGCTGAGTTAAGATGACAGTTCACAAGGACAGCACATATATTGTAGGATATCTGCATAGTGTGAATTTCATCAATATAACAAGTTGAAAAATAGGAATGGCTTAGAAGCCACAATCTCCCTTAGCAAAGATTCAATCCATCCCTTCATTGTTACCATTGGCCTATGTGCTAACTGAATACACCACAGAAAGAGGCATAACAGGTTTATGAGGAGGATCACTCTTCAAGGGTGTTATGCACTTCACTATTCTAATGGTTATGCATCTCATATGTAAATGTGTGTGATGTTACAAATATGGGAGCAGAGTGTGACATACGTAAAACCCATGTGTAAGGCACTTCTGCCTCACATAGTTACTGTTCAGACAGATAAGAACAGATGCAAGCACCACACTGTGATACAATGTATTTAACAGAGCTGTGTATTGTTGTCATGTGCCACTGTAGCTATAGGTATTGTCAGAAACAAATGAAATTAATCTGTGAATTAAGAAAGTATCCCTGATAATGAACGTCATAAATCAGCATGTCAGACTGATGGCAAATAAATGAGTATGCTCATGTGCACACAGTTGGAATCAGTGCTTTATCAATGTTCCATAGTCAAGGAAGGTTTCTCTGTATGCTTGTACACATACCACCCAAGAACTGGAGCACACTCATGCATAATGTAGTACTCAATGCATGTACCATAGTAGCGCTCTCAGTATGTCATTGGCAGAACCAATGTTTACTGCCATGAAATCCAAAGCTACATTTACATGTGTTCATGCAACTGATGTGATGCAATGGTTGTTGTGTGATGTCAGTACGTTCACACAAAATGAATCTCTATGCTGGAATTGAACATCAAGCTGTACAACTCCTCCAAGTAACAAAATGGCTATTAATACATATGCCACAGTGGAACTCTTATCACAGTTCTTGAGCTCAACCTATGTGTGTCATTCAATCAACTGTATTTTATTTGACCATAATTTTTATCTGCTAAAATGGATGGGAGAGCCCTCTGCCCCTCTATACATACAAAGTATAATTCTAGAGGATGCCTTTCCTGCAGAACAGTTGAGGAAAATGCTTACAATCACTTGCTGGTTTGGAACACTTGCCTAAGCATTGAGAAAATCAGCACCATAGTAGGATCAATGAATGTGCCATGGTATAAGTGCTTCAACAATTGTTGTATTTGTGGTTATGTGAAAGCAGGACAGCATGTGTACGAATCCAGGAATATGTGTCCCTGTAATAGGTTCATAGGTTCATAGGCTGGTACTAGGCTATCAGCCCTAGGGCCTATACAAGCCTAGCCAAACAATTCCCTGGATATTTCTTCCCACAATATTTACTTCCCTGGAACCCTGTCTAGCAGGGCAACTGATGTGATCCCCAGGGTGAATTTCCTATCTTCCATCCAATCGTCAAGGTTCCTTTTGAAGAGGGCCAAGGAGGAGCTCTGCTTGACATGTATGGGCAGTCTATTCCAGAGTATGGGGAGTCTCTGGGTCAGGAACCTATCCCTCCAGCATGTTTTGTTCTTTGTGATGACAAAGTTTAGCTCCCTGGAATGTGTGGCTCTGAAGAATGGGGATTTCTTTAAGTGGAGCATGTCCAACAGCTCAGGGTTTGACATGGCCTTGTATGTTAAGCAGAGGTCACCTCTGAGTAGACAATATGCCACAGACTATAGCTGGAGTTTTTTTAGATGGTCAGCATAGGGTATCTGCTTTAGGCTTGTGATTCTTTTAGTGAGGTATTTCTGCGGCCTTTCCAGTTGTTGCAGATGTCTTGTGAGGTACATACCAAACGGGGCATTGTACCCTATAATGGGTCTAATGAGGGATGAGTACAGTTGGACAATGACCTCCTTTTTTGTGGATGAAAAGCCCTTAGTGATGAGGTGTGCAACATAGAAGGATTTCCTCACTGTTGTGGTGATGTGGTTATCGAATGTGAGACCACTGTCCACCTGTGTCCCTAAGTCTCTCATCATACTTTCAGTGTTTAGTGTACTGCCACCTATGTGTAATTCATGGGTACATTGTTTTTCCCAAAGGGGATAACTATATATTTTGTGGTATTAAGCTTGAGCCCATGGCTCTGGCACCAAGTATCTGTTTCTGTAAGGCCCTTTTGTAGAATATCCACATCATTTGGGGATTCAATAATGTCTCCCAGTTTGCAGTCATCTGCGAACTTTGTTAGCCAGAGTCCCTTAGTTTTGGGCCTGTACCTCACAGAAGTAGATGCCAAACAAGAGCGGTCCCAGGACTGAAACCTGAGGTACTCCACTTGTCACTAGTCTGGAGCTGGATTTGGAGTCAGCTACTTTTACAGTTCCACCTATTAGGAAGGTCATAACAGGCAGATTTTTTTTTTGAGTGAAAAATGTCTGGTATTACAGTAGTTAAGCCACAGCTAGGTCATCTGGTGTCTTGGTTAGCTCCACAGAGAGGTGCCTTCCTCAACAAAAAGGTCAAAACAGTGGACCAAAAAAAATGTCTTCAGTTATTGTAGCAAATTGCTTTAGTTACAAATACGAGTTCCTTGCTACAGTTACTAGCACACTTGAAGTAAGTAACAATTAACAAATAAGAACATGTAGGTAATTGAATCACTGGTCAAAGGCAGTACAGCACAGGTTATCTGTAACAAAGGTTTATTAATGCAAAAAAGGGAAAGACGTGGACTTTACTAAAACTAATCCATTCAATAGAGAAGGAGAAAGAATTAGGCATGGCTGGCACAGAAAAAGTAAAGACCCGAGTTTAACTACAAATAAGCACTTGACTGGAGAAAGAATGTTTTAAGGACAAAAATGAATAAACGAGTACTTGTGTTTTCTGGCTTATAATGATCTCATCATTAGTGTGAGAAAACAGGCAATGAGAGGGGGCAATGGGACTCTTTATCATTTTGCCTATTTTTTTGTAGTGGTAGTTACTGTAAAAAGTAACTTGCAGTTTGTTACATTTGGTGTAGCAATAGCTGACAGTTTCATATCCACGATATGCTCTTTAAACCAACAAGTACATATGTGCCTAAGAACATTAACCACTGACTACACAACCTTGAAGTCTGCTGTATGAATGCTCACAACACTCAGTGCCACTAAAAGTTAACAGCACAAACATAACCACAAAAAACAATCAGCATTGTTCAATCTTATTTGCACAGCTGAATGCTGAGTGATCGTATTTCTGTTCTGCTCCTCATCTGTTACTGTCCATACATCAGTTTATGGACCTTTTTAACTGAAACCTTGTATACTGCCAGGGCCCAAGAACAGTGACCTCCAGAGAATAGTTAGACTGCATCATTATAATTACAGAACATACACATTAATCAAAACCCACATTAATAAAAAGACAAGCTGTGGTCAGACACCCAGAAGCTTATGAAAATGGTCACTGCATAAGATGCAATGAATGTGTTTGCCATGCCTTATGTGTATAGGCAAAGGAAGTAAAGTATCTGGTCAGTTTGTAATTGATACCATCGTATAGCCTTTCTTATCATTTTTATTACTGTTTGTAGTCCACTGATCTTACTTAAATGTACTGATATGTAAGCATTAACTAGATCTGAAATATTTGCATCCACAGGAAATTGCTTTTACCTAATTTTATGTCAGCTGTTTACATACCTGGTGTTTGCCATCATGCATACATATTTTCCCTGCTCATTTAACCTTATTTGCAGAATCTCATGACTGCACCACTTAACAGTAACATTTCCTAATTAGATGTAATCCTGTTTGTACAGCTTATTTGTAAAAGGAATTTAGCATCATGTCATCTTATCTGTACTGACCACCCAATGTTTTGTACTTTTTTACATTCCTTGTCTGTACAAACATTTACCTCTGTGGAACTGTATACAGTTTAGTGCTGCGGAGCCAGCCATGTATTGTTTGCATGCAAAATAATTTATTGCAATGATCTTTTTGTATACTAGACTTCTGTAAATATGTGAAAACATTTATCTGTTCCTGCTGGGCTCTTCACTGAGTTATTGATTTGTATTACATGTATATCATCACTTTGTAAATATGAACCTACTATATATTTGTGTATGCCTAATGGCTTGGGTCATGGCTGAAAAGGCTCCTTGGACAAGTCCCTCTCATGATTAACAAAGTTTAAATAAATAAATAAAGGCATTGATTGCTGTGCAGTCTTAGAAACACTTGCTAACTGTAAACATACTTGATACTATATAATAACACTTTGTTAAATGACTCGTGGAAATCTACATTACATTGTTTAGTTCTCATTGCATTACTACTTTTTATTTACGACTAACATTCTTTACTATTCAGCAATCTCAGCTGTACTTTCTCTTTACATAATTTCCACTACCATAACCTTTTACAAAATTTACCTGTAGCATTCTCTCTCTCTCTCGAGGTACAACTGTCTTCCTTTACCTACTGATCTAGACATCTCTCACAACACATCACAAACTGCAAGAACAAAATTACTTTCTCTTGGTTGTACTAGTGTTTAACGATATCATGAAATGAGCTACATGGGGAGGATTCAGTGGTGAAACATGGTCATAGATAGGATATATGGAAAAACATACTAACCTGTATGGAACATTTCAAAATGTAGCCAGTCCCACAAAGTTTAGCCCAGCATACCCAGGCGTATTTATTTTGTTTTGTTAACAGGGGTACAACAACAATTGCAAGTGATTAATTTCAGTCTCAGATTAAAAAAACATTAAAATCTGACAAATACAGAGACATGTTGCAAGAGGTTTGATAACCAGGGATGTCCACTGGGACATTAATTTACAACTGTTGAGAATATACAGGAATTATATAAAATAACAAAGATAAACATAAATATAGATGCAGAGTCAAAAAATTCATTTGACAAATTTGTGGACATCACACCCTTTTTTTAACTGAAAAAAAGGTCCTTAAATGGCAACCACACACGGACACACACACACACACACACACACACACACACACACACACACACACACACACACACACACACACACACAAACACACACACACACACAAAACACAGATACTTTGAAAAAAACTGCTTTTCAACAAATACGATCTCATGGCTTTTACTTAATTTAAATTTTAACACATTTCACTGCATAAAATATGTAAATTAAACTGCACGCAGTAGCATTCATAATGCATGTCTGGCTACTCTCTTACTGTGAAAGATGCTTTTCCAAGTGTTACAGGGCAAGAAAAATACACTTTTATTAGAGTAGGAAGAGTTGTCTGCCTGGGGTAAATCACATAGGACACCAAAGCACAGTCCCTGCACGTAAGGCAACTGCCAGGTCTCAAAAAGCATTTAAAAAAACAACATAGACCAGCAGACAATGGTGTCCTGTTAAAAATAATATTCTTTTATTCTAAATTATGCCATAAGGCACATAAAAAGGTAAAAAGCCTACAGTACAAAATCCAAACTGGTTTTGGTTTATAAATTAAGCCTTCATCAGTGAAGAACAAAAAGCAAAAAAGAACCAAGAAGGCTGCTTGCCTTATATAGAGAACACCTGTCAATCATCATAACAAACAATTAGTAAACTAAGAACACCTGTCAATCATCATAACAAACAATTAGTAAACTAAGAACACCTGTCAATCATCATAACAAACAATTAGTAAACTAAGAACACCTGTCAATCATCATAACAAACAATTAGTAAACTACAAATGTTCATTTAAACCAGGGGGGAATAGACCTCCCAAATTAATGATCCGTCTTTTCTCTAATTTGTTCAGAGTATCATGCCAACCACGAATCTTTCCTCTATTGCCTTGAATCTTATCAATAATGGTAAAATTAAAATTAGCACTGGAATGTTTCAGTGTTTGTTTATATAAAGCATTGTTGGTGCAAGAAAACTCACACCTATGAGTAATAAATTCACATAATCTTTCATCAGCCAAAAGAATGTTCCAATTGCGTTGTACACTATCAATAAGCCTGGTAGTATTCTAGCCATAAGTAGTGGTCAAACGCAATGCTGAAGTATTATTGGACTTAGTCTTATTATAATTCAACAATTGTTCCTGCTGCATAGAATCAACTGAATTCCTAGCTGATAATACTTGTCCCAGTTTGTAGCCCCTTTGAATGAACCTGGCCGTAAGGTCATCTCGATGTGTTAAATAAGTGGAGTTGTCTGAACAAACACGTTATTGATAGTGTACAATGCAATTGGAACATTCTTTTGGTTGATGAAAGATTATGTGGATTTATTAATCATAGGTGTGAGTTTTCTTTCAGGAAAGGTAGGAATTTGGGTTCCCTTTGTAATCATTACAAGAAAGGACATTATCCCTTAGGAACCAATATTCAGAGAACACTTTTAGGTGATTGTCTTAGTGGTTGCTTCCCTTGTGGCCACTGTGTTTATTGTTGCAGGATTAATAAAACCAAATGTTTCACTAGTAGCGATACTGGTACAGTTTACAACATTTCTGTGTTTGCCAATTGTCAGTCTGATTGGGTCATCTATTTGGTTACATGTAGTTATTCTGCATTCTATGTGGGGCAGACTTCCAGGCCTGTTAAATTTAGAATAGCGGAGCATTTATCTGATATCAGGCACCAGCACACCAACAATGCTTTTTATAAACACACACTGAAACATTCCAGTGCTAATTTTAATTTTACCATTATTGATAAGATTCAAGGCAGTAGAGGAAAGATTTCTGGTTGGCATAATACTCTGAACAAATTAGAGAAAAGACGGATCATTAATTTGGGAGGTCTATTCCCCCCTGGTTTAAATGAACATTTGTAGTTTACTAATTGTTTGTTATGATGATTGACAGGTGTTCTTAGTTTACTAATTGTTTGTTATGATGATTGACAGGTGTTCTTAGTTTACTAATTGTTTGTTATGATGATTGACAGGTGTTCTCTATATAAGGCAAGCAGCCTTCTTGGTTCTTTTTTGCTTTTTGTTCTTCACTGATGAAGGCTTAATTTATAAACCAAAACCAGTTTGGATTTTGTACTGTAGGCTTTTTGCCTTTTTTATGTGCCTTATGGCATAATTTAGAATAAAAGAATATTATTTTAACAGGACACCATTGTCTAATGGTCTATGTTGTTTTTTTGCAAATCACATAGGGCCTCTGTATTTCTGTACAAAAATCGGCAATGTTTGTATCTTGGTTAAGCACGGATGTACAACCCAATCAGGTAAACAACAGCAGCAGCAAGCACCACCCACACCGTGCAGTAGCACACACCCACTTTATTAATCATTTCATTCATTTACTGACATACCTATGGCTGTACAACCCAATCGGGTAAACAGCAGCAGCAGCAAGCACCACCCACACCGTGCAGTAGCACACACCCACTTCATTAATCATTTCATTCATTTACTGACATACCTATGGCTGTACAACCCAATCGGGTAAACAGCAGCAGCAGCAAGCACCACCCACACCATGCAGTAGTACACACCCACTTCATTAATCATTTCATTCATTTACTGACATACCTATGGCTGTACAACCCAATCGGGTAAACACCAGCAGCAGCAAGCACCACCCACACCATGCAGTAGCACACACCCACTTCATTAATCATTTCATTCATTTACTGACATACCTATGGTCACACACAGATCTTACTATCCACTGCAATTTTGTCAGTTTAAAGCAAAATGTACATTAAAATTAAAGTAAAATTATAATAAAATTATTGTAAGGGGGTGTCTCCCTGACCTCCATTAATTCTCCAGTTAAATCTATTTTTTACTTTCTAATTAAGTAAACGTGATGCCACAATGTTCTGATGTTTCATTTATTCATGTTTTTGTTTGTTTGTTTGCTTGTTTGTTTGTTTCTTTGTTTGTTTTTGTTTCCAGGGTAGAACACTAATTAAATATGACCATTAGCAAACTGGGTTACATACATAGTAACAACAGTAAAGTAACGTAAAAGGTCTAACTAAGGTATACAGTATAGTGACATAAGATAACATAGCTGTACAAAAATACACGTTTAAAAAGAAGTAGAATCAGGAGTTTTCAATGCATAATCCAGGTGTTAAGGGTGAGATAAATATCCAGCCAAAAGAAAAGTCATAGAACATATGAGTGTGGAGGGAAATTTTAGCAGTGAAGTAGAACACTAAGAAACACAACAGAAGAGCTAATAACAGGAGAATCTGATATGATACATATATATAGTAGGGAATGGATAGGGCAGACAGATGGTTAATATGTTGGAGAGGTTAGGGGATTAAATAGCCAAGATTTTCTTAGAAGAATGTAATAGTGCAACCAAGGGAGATAGGTGACATGGCTTGTGTTCTGACATGTGCACTTAAATTCTTCAGTGAAGTATTGTTTTAACTAACACCCGAACTGTATGTAGTCTCCAACAGCAGTAAGAGCAGGTGTCAGAGATTGTCATAAGTTTACAGGCAAAAACAGAGAAGCTTTGTAGTCTGTGAAATTAATTTTAGTGGATGACGTTACAAGAGCTGGGCCATTAGTGATTTGGCTTTCTAGAATGTAGTGTAGGCTGGATGTAATTAGTTTCACAGGTACGGGAGGATGGTGTGAAGCTTAAATAAGAGGGGAATGTCATCCTTTAACCCCCTATACAATATTTTATTCATTTTTAAATACACTTTAATTCTTTACAGGAGAACAGCAGAACACTTATGAATATCTGCACAACAGTGACATCACTGTGCTAAGTCAATCAACATGATTAAGAGCTGCATGCAGTGTCAGCCACCAGAACCACATTTAAAGCTGCCATAGAATGATTACACCCATATTCAGTATGCGTCTTATTATTAATTCTGAAATGCCACAAAACAATTCAAAGTACAAGGGCATGCAAAAATATGATGTCTTATTAGACACTTCAGGCACTCTTCCCCCATGAAGTCACAAACTGCAGTAAGACAGTAAGTTTTCCTTTGGTTGGCTGCTAGTATTAAATGCATATAAAGAGGTATGCCAGGAAGATGTTTCCTAAAAACACAGTCACACCTCTGTTGTTAACAGCCATACTTCATTTATAACAGTATCAATACCAAATACAAAAACTCACTATTCCATTACCACCTCTTTTTGTATAAGTCAATTTCACTGTAAACACAAATCTAAAATCTACCAATACTACTAAAACCTACCTATACTTCTTGTAACTTGTAATTAATTGTTATTTTTATTATGGAGCTTTACTCCCCTGGCCTCCGCTGAAAAAGGACCTGTGTCCAGTCGGATTTTCCTGGTCAACAAATGTAAATAAATAAATAAATGAAACAGGGTCTATATTAGAACATCGAAGTTTCAGGTCTTCGAATGTTCTAATATTGACACCTAGTAACCGAAAACTGGTAAGACCGAAAATTTAGAACATCGAATTTTTTCCTAGGGAAAAAAATGTGCTGTTCCTAAACACATACACACAACACAAACACACCAAACACACAGCAATCCACACACATATACCTAAAATCTTACATCTAAACCTACACTAAACTGTACATACATCACTATCTACCCACTTACCTTAACCTAAACCCTAACCCTAAGGTCCGTCACTATTGCACACACACCTCACCCGTGCCCTAACTCTAACTCACCTATTCCATCCTAACCCTCACGTCCAAACATTTGCACACTTACCTGACCCACGCCCTAACCCTAACTCACCTATCCCACCCTAACCCTCATGTCCACACAATTGCACACTACCTGAACCTGACCATAACTTTACTCCGCAGAGCTGAAAATAACGAAGCGACAATAACGGACAACCAAATTCTTTCCCTAGGAAAGAATTCAGTTATCTAAAAATTCACTATTTTCAACTTTCGGTTACTAGGTGTCAATATTAGAACATTTGAGGACCTGACACTTCAGTGTTCTAATATAGACCCATAAAACAAGCTGCACTTTCCTTTTTCATGCATTGCACTTATTTCAGTAACTGCACTGCTGTATGTTTTAATTATCATCCAAATCAAAGGATAAATAGGGCACACATGCAAACAAACCATTCAGTAAAAACTGGAAGAAAAAGCCTGCCAAGCTAGGATTTCCAGTGTGTAACATCTTAAACCTCAAGTACTGGAGGTCCATGGGATGCATACAAATGATCCCTTGAGGTCATATCTGGAGTTTAAGTTCTGTTTTAATTAGTGGCATCCACACAGGCCCTGATATGTGCAATGACACATTGCACAGCATTTTATTATATTACTGTAAAAGGCTGGTGGTTACTAACGTGCAGCCTTGTACTGTTCTTTTAAATGTGTGACTGTTGAATCATAAAAAAAATTTCTTGTTGTATTTCATAAAAGTGAATGTTTTATTTAATTAATACAATGTTAGTAACAAAAAGAATGCCCTTTTATGACTCACTACTAGTTATGAAAACACATTTGCTCTTTAATAAGCTGCACCTTTGTGTACATGTTTATGTCATTGCACATAATGCAGACTGCTTATGACACAGGAATACTGCATTATAACACGGTAACCAGCACACTTCAACCGAAGCCCCTGCACTAAATCCTTTTAAAGATGGCAGAAAACTGTTTTTTTTTTTAGTTTACATTTTTACTTTATAACTAAGCCAAGAATGAATGACTGAAAAGGGGTCTCTGTTGTCCACTCCAATTACCAAGTCAAAATAAAAATAAATAAATATATATAAATAAAATTGTAGGTATAGAGAAAACGGCAACTCCAAAAAAAAAGTAGCAGATGATGAAAAATACACAGAGTGCACACCAAAGACATGCACAAATTACAGAAAGTACACATTCTTGGCCTGCAAATTTCTACAAGTTGCCATGGAAGGAATACTACATTGTTTTCAAATCACAGGAGTTCTGGGGAAAGTTGTGGAACCTACAACATTTGGTGCAATGAAATGAAGTCTACTTCATACCATTCCAGCCTCAATCCCAAACTTATATCTGAAAATAAACTAGGGTTTACTATACCTTTTCAGGCCTAACAATACAAATGATGCCTTTTATCCTTTAAATAATATCTCTAGTAGGTAACAAACTACACTACACTAATATTCAAGTGCACAGTGTTACAATGCACACTGAGAACTGTCCTCAAGTGCACTACAGTACACTTCAAAGCAGTCCCTCCAAATATCAACCCCCCCATTTCCCAGATTATATGCTTACAGTAGAAGTCAATCATACAAAGCATAGTGTAACATATGACAGAGAAAAAAAAAACATTTTTGGACATTTGCTTCTGATCTGGGCTCCACTTTCCTTACAGCTGTGTTTGATAGTGGTATTGATATAACATCTTACTTTACAAAGACTTCAATATTTGTGTTCTAAGTGTGTAGAAAGCAATGTTTTTCTTCTGCCACAGAAAGTTTGCTTTATTTGCTCTTTATTGCTGCTAACAAACAGCTCTGCCAGAGGCAGATCTAGGGAATGATTACTAGTAAAAAGCTGTAACCAACTTACCACCAAGAAGTTGCGTCCACCAACAGCTGGGCACAGCTAGAGAGCAGAGTGGCTGTCAGCAGCAAGCTGGTTCTGGTCATGGCTTGCCTGTCTTGGGTCAGTTGCCCTCCAAATGCCCCTATAACAGTGAAGTCGTCAACCCTGAGCTCTCTGTAAATGTAATCAAACATGCATAGAATCATTAGTTAATTCCAAATAGGAATCCTACAGAAAAGAGGCTGTAAGCCTGCTACTATAAACATGTGACAGATATGCAAATCCCAGTTAGCACTCTAGAAGTATCCCAGAAAAAGGAACCGCTAATGTGGCTTGTCCTGCTTCTCCTAAGTTCAGTGCTGTGTGAGAGCCTTATAAGAAATAACACAGTAATCTTGCTGTATGTCAGAAAACATTGCCTGATGCTAGGCATATCCAAACACACCTGGCCCCCTGCTGTTGTAACTGTGACAGTAGAACAGTGAGTATGTACAAAGTGGATATAATCCTGTATTGGAACACATGCCTTCCTTAGGCAACAATGTACGTTACAGTGTCTCATTTCCTCAGTCCTGAGGATGTGTCTTACTACAACTGGTATGGAAGGACAACTGTAATAGGAAACAGCATCTACACCTGAACATAGCACATGTGGGGAAAAACACTGTCAACAACATGTTAACAACATGTAAACTGATTGTAAGCAGTCATGACAGGATTTGACCTATATAACTAACATAACAGGCTAATGAAGGTTTGCTGAAACACAAGTGCAACTACAAATGTATTTGACAACTGTGACACTGAACATTTCAATGGATGGCATCACCATTTTGTATTACCTTCATGTTTCCACTAAACAGTGGTCATACAGCACAAGCACACTGTATACATATATATATATATATATATATATATATATATATATATATATTTAAATAACTCATATATGTATTTACAGCATGTTCTGGGCTGTAAGAGGAAAACACAAACACTCACAGATGACAGTCATTCATGTATTCAAACTCCCTACCTATGTACTGAAACAATCTATACACAAGTATATTATACACATATGCCACAGGAAAAGTCTGACTTTATGTGAACCACACTGCATCTTGGAAAGAAAGATATCAGCTGTGTCATGCAAAGGAGATGTGTGTGCAAAAAATAACTTTTACAGCTATGTAGAATTGTAAATGTTGTCAATACTAAGAGATGTAAGACACTCCTGCATCTATTGACATCACATACACACACACATACACACACACACACACACACACACACACACACACACACACACACACACACACACACACATGACTCTTGTTAGATTTTATTAATATTAGTCTGAAATTAATTATGTTGTAAATATGCTGAAAGAAAAGGCTTGCTTAAATGCAGAAACAGAGTTTAGTAATATGTGATCAGCAATCATACTAAATGACCATGGCTTGGAAAAGGAATCTGCTGAATGGACATTCTTCCCTTACAGACTTAAAAACAGGATGTATGCAAGAGCAAAAATGCAAAATCTGCTTTTAAAGAATGGACAATGACACTGTGACAATGTGTTTTCTCAAAAATATGTTTTTCTGCATGAAAAACAGGATATGGCACAAGAACAGATGTTTTTATACAAAGATCTAAATAAAATACAGGATGTCCACACTGTCAGAACAATGTGTTTCTTCAAAAATATGTTTTTCTGCATGGAAAACAGGATGCACAAGAACAGATGTTCTTATACACAGACCCAAATAGAATACAGGACAATGTGTTTCCTCAAAAATATGTTTTTTTACATGGACATCAGGACACTGTTACAGGATATTCACACTGTCAGAAAAGCTGGTCTCTTACAAGACATTGTTAAACAAGGAAGCTTAGTATTGTTTCTACAGGATAAGCAATTCTCCAAAATAGAGGACTAAAACTGTATATAAAGAGCTGTATATCCAGTTATGTTAGAGGTATGGTAGGGACTCATGTGTCCTAAGGTAAATGTTATATCTCTCACATCATCTGTACTATACGAGAAGTAAAGTTGGAACAGTACTTTTAAGCTGCAACGTTGTCCAGTTTGATTTATTATAAAAGTTATTTGTTACTGCTCTCTAAAGACAAGTGCTGCAAAGTATATTCTCTCATCAGTATATATTCTGCAAGTTTCTGTATGCAACAGACTGTGAATGCAAATATAACCAGACTTTGAATTTTAGCAGAATCCAGCCAGCAAGACTGAGTGTCTTAAGAACACTTCAAATCCATCACACCAAGCAGTAAGCAGCTCAATGTAATTTTTTCAATGGCAAGCTAGCCTGCATTTGAACCTACAATCTGCATTCAAACACAGGAGGAGTGATGGTAAGCCCTGCAGAGGGTCACTTCAGTTAAATTGCAGTAACTAACATTTGTACGTATGTGTAAATCCTAAACAGAAGTATTCCAGTTTATGCAGCTTGCAGTAGTAAAGTTTTTTAGACGTCTACAATCCGGAGTGAGACTAGTTCAAGAAATTCACAGTGCCATAAATTCTTCAAGAAAAGGTGAATGTCCACTAGCACAGTAGTCCGCTGCCTGTTGTGCTTCACCAGCTTCTCAAGTGACTCTGAAAAATTTCTAGCCATCTGTAATAACAGCTTGATCACCTGTTTTCTTGCCAACCCTACGACTTTTTTTCTGTGTCACATATTTAGTGCGGATGATGTTAAACAGAGTTTGTATATTCTTAAGACAGTTTGCATATTAGACAGTATGGATATTATTTATAATTCATGCAGGAGTAAACCAAACTTTAGTAAATTGCTATGTTGGTATACACAGCACATTAGTAAATGTAAAACCGTATTAGGGCAGGTTGATAGTAAGGCATTATGCAAATGTATTACAATATTTGACTGGTATCTCAAAGAAAACCATGTGGAATATGACAAATGTTTATTGTGTGCTTCAACAAAAACTGCATTTTCTGATGTTGAACAGTTATGTCCTGTCACCACATGTGAGTCAAATCAGTTACTGATAGAACCTCTAGTACATTTTGTTACAAATGAATGTAGTATACTTCTAAAAGACAGACATAATGAGTTCAGGAAGCTTAGACAAGTTATACATACATCATTTCAAAAGTGCATAGGAGTTTCAAATTCAGCAGAACAGCTTACTAAAGAATGTCAGAAAGACCATGCAACATTACTGGAAATTCAACAGCAGTTGCAGGATAAAGGAAATAAATTAGCTGAACTGACAGAGACTAGGAACTTTCTGCATACACAGTTAATCTGTGCAAAAGAAATATATTTTATAATATGTTTATGTTTTGAAAATGATTAAACATACATGGTAGGATGGTAGGATCTGATGTCTGGACAAATCATTCTTAAATGTTTTACTTTCATTCAGTTAAAGCAAGACATCTATCAGTACTACAGTAAAGTAAAGCATATGAATGCCATTCTTAGCATAGTCAAAAGGTAAACAAAACAGTTATAGTGCATAAAATTAAATAAAAATTGTTAATAAGAATAAAAATTTAAAGTCACAAGACTGACATGCTTGTATAAAGATATACAGATACAAGATAGACATGCATGTGTGTTCTTTTCATCTAGAGTATATTTATTTACAATGCACAAAAGCAAAAGGTAGACAACAGCAAATATAAATAAACATATGTTATAATTATATAGTAACACCAAATAGTTAAAGTTCTGAATTTTAAAAAGAAAATCACAGATGTTATTATTCAAACAGTTTTTGTAAAATTAATGGCAGGACAGTTAAATAGTTAAATAGTGAAATAAATAATAAAAAAATACTGAAATCCATGTAAGCTAATTGTAATGTAGTATAAATGCATAGTTATGCAAATCACAATCACATTAAAGGAAAAATGCCAAAAGAATTAATTATAGTTTATAGAGTATAAAATGTGAGCTCAGACCTTCCTAGACTGAATGAATAGTTACAGGAAATGCTGGAAATATAAGATAAACAACAACACTGATTGCCAGATAAGTAGCTTGAGTTTTTCTAAAGCATTATTGTTATTAAAACATACTTGTTAAAATGTTTACAAGCAACACTATTTAGTAATTGTCATAAAATGTCACAATTGTGCATAGATGTCACTGATAATCTGTTTGCAAGTAAATGTTAAAAAGAGAAGAAAAAAACTCAGTTGCATCAAGTACAGCCAGCAAATGGGCTATAGTATATATACAGTTCAAATCAATTGTGCAGGAGGGTGTAAATACCTACTAGAGGTAATATACAGTGAAAGCTTTATTTAGTAACATAATAAAATAAGTGTGTAACCAAAGTGTTGGGCTGACATACATTCTATTCTCACAGCATAGGGCAGGTAAACAGTGCTGAAGTACTACAGGGGGAGGGGCACTTTCTCAGTTTTACACTGACTGTATAAGCAGTACTGCACAAGGGTCTGAAATAAAGCTACAGGAAAAATAAACAACAAGGGTCTGAAATAAAGCTACAGAAAAAATAAACAACAAGGGTCTGAAATAAAGCTACAGAAAAAATAAACAACAAGGGTCTGAAATAAAGCTACAGACAAAATAAACAACAAGGGTCTGAAATAAAGCTACAGAAAAAATAAACAACAAGGGTCTGAAATAAAGCTACAGAAAAAATAAACAACAAGTGTCTGAAATAAAGCTACAGAAAAAAATAAACAACAAGGGTCTGAAATAAAGCTACAGAAAAAATAAACAACAAGTGTCTAAAATAAAGCTACAGGAAAAATATCTCATTCCTTCTTGACAATACTCTTTTAGGGAGAGGGAAAACAGGTATTAGTGTATTAGAAATACTGGTAAACTGGATTAAACCTGACAGAATAAGATATTTTACAAGTTGTTAATAGCTATCATAATGGTTATTATTGTATTGTTTAGAATTAAATTGTATTTACAACCTGTTAAATTGTAAAGCTATACAAGAGATGGTTTAAAAAACAAGAGATGATTTAAAATTGCTTTATTAAAGCTATACAAGAGAGAATAAAGATATGCAAAATGCATAAATGTTTCTAATAGCAAGAATGGTCACTATTTTTAATATGTTTTTGGCAAAACAATGTTGGTATAAAAAGCATGAATATTTTTAATAATTGTTGAGTATGTAGTTTAAAATAACAGGACATATGTATTTGGTATCAGTTCCACTAGATATTTCTAAAGAGACAAACATTTTCCAAGATTTTGCTTAATATTAATGTTATTAAATTTGTAAGATTAGACTAAATGTACTTTATAGTCATTGTATGTACAAATGCAGAAGAATTCAGTACAAATTAAATGAATGTCTAGTAATAAATATGTGTGAAAAAACATGTTTTTAAAAAAAAATGGGTCCAGTATACCTAGTAAATTGAAATGCATAAATAGTAAACAGTCTGTGTAAATACATACTGTGCAGGATACATCGTAATAAGTTCAAAACTAATTTGTCAAGTTGTAATATCACTGGTTTTACCCCAGTAAAATAATTGCTTTCAAATATTTATTATCTAAGCCCAGTTCAGTACTTTACCAAGATGTTAATGGGCAGTTCAAAGACATGACCACAATGTTATGGTTAAAATGACATTGAAATTGTGTGTTTTCAGTAGTGTATAAATGCTTGCAGTAGCACATGGTTACTGTCTCTTATAGTTAATTCAACAGTTGCAAAGAGTTAATGGAACAGTTCTAAGTCATAAATGAAATTCTATGATTGCAAAAGAATAAATTGATCAAGTTAAAAAAAAAATAACATTAAAGCAGACACAGCTCATAACTGATAAAAAATATTTTCACAAAATGGTCTGCAAAAGAAAAAGTTGTTAAATACATTCAGTTTTGGTAGTAATACTTTAATATCATTGTATTAACTATGTAAAATTGCATTTTGATTTGTTGTATCAAACTAAAGGTTTGTTTCTTGTGTTTTCTATATAAAATGTTTTGAGTATGTTTAAAAACAGAGGGAATTGTTAGATTTTATTAATATTAGTCTGAAATTAATTATGTTGCAAATATGCTGAAAGAAAAGGCTTGCTTAAATGCAGAAACAGAGTTTAGTAATATGTGATCAGCAGTCATACTAAATGACCATGGCTTGGAAAAGGAATCTGCTGAATGGACATTCTTCCCTTACAGACTTAAAAACAGGATGTATGCAAGAGCAAAAATGCAAAATCTGCTTTTAAAGAATGGACAATGACACTGTGACAATGTGTTTTCTCAAAAATATGTTTTTCTGCATGAAAAACAGGATATGGCACAAGAACAGATGTTTTTGTACAAAGATCTAAATAAAATACAGGATGTTCACACTGTCAGAACAATGTGTTTCTTCAAAAATATGTTTTTCTGCATGGAAAACAGGATGCACAAGAACAGATGTTCTTATACACATATCCAAATAGAATACAGAACAATGTGTTTCCTCAAAAATATGTTTTTTTACATGGACATCAGGACACTGTTACAGGATATTCACACTGTCAGAAAAGCTGGTCTCTTACAAGACATTGTTAAACAAGGAAGCTTAGTATTGTTTCTACAGGATAAGCAATTCTCCAAAATAGAGGACTAAAACTGTATATAAAGAGCTGTATATCCAGTTATGTTAGAGGTATGGTAGGGACTCATGTGTCCTAAGGTAATGTTATATCTCTCACATCATCTGTACTATATGAGAAGTAAAGTTGGAACAGTACTTTTAAGCTGCAACGTTGTCCAGTTTGATTTATTATAAAAGTTATTTGTTACTGCTCTCTAAAGGCAAGTGCTGCAAAGTATATTCTCTCATCAGTGTATATTCTGCAAGTTTCTGTATGCAACAGACTGTGAATGCAAATATAACCAGACTTTGAATTTTAGCAGAATCCAGCCAGCAAGACTGAGTGTCTTAAGAACACTTCAAATCCATCACACCAAGCAGTAAGCAGCTCCATGTAATTTTTTCAACTCTCACTGCTATATTTGAACTTCCTACCTATTGGCGGACATAATTTGCACACAATTGTATTATGCACACATGCCACGGGAGAAGTCTGACTGCATTTGAGCCACACTGCATCTTGATAGGGATAACATTACTTGTGTCATGCAAGGAAGATGTGAGTGAAGGACAACTTCTACAACCATGTGGAATTCTAAATGTTGTCAATAAAAGAGGTGTAAGACCCTCTTGTATTCACTTACACACACACACACACACACACACACACACACACACACACACACACACACACACACACACACACACAGAGTCAGGAGAGTCTCACTGCTGTATTTGAACTCCCTATTAACTAACACAGTCTATACACAAGTGTATTATACATGTGTCACATAAGAGGCCTGAATTTAATGCTGTGTGAGTGCATTACTGAAATGATGACCTCATCAGTGTGCTGCAGACAGCATGTGTTTGTGGACAGAGTGAAAAGAGGATTTGGGATTGATCTAATAATGTAAATGTTTCTCATGATTGGGAGTCAAATGAGCACAGCTGTTGAATTAATCCTCCAGTGATGCTATGAACCCACCATCACAAACACAACTTGATTGTTGTGAGATGAGAGCCGCTACCTATGTAGTTATACATCTAGAGAATATAGTATTTAATATAAGTGCCACTACAGAAGTCTGACTTTTATACAGTGACAGTGCACTTTACAGAGGATGACATAAGCGTTGGGTTGCAGAGAATATGAGAGTCTGATATTGATATGGACTCAGCCTGCAGTTTAAAATTAACTCAAGGCTACTATTTTATTGATGCCAGCAGCAGGTCACATCATATTTCACAACTCCGTACACACAAGTTAACTGCTATGAAATTAGAGCACCTTGTCTATCTAGCTTTGCAAGGTAGAAGACACAGTATTCAATGCAAGCACCACCACAGAAGTCTGACTTCTACAATGTGTGTGCACACTTTATAGAGGATGACATCAGTGTTGTGTTGCAGAGAAAATGTTGGGAGAAGGGTCAGCCACTGATGTGGACTCACCCTACAGTGTACAAATTTCTCCAGGCTACTACTTTATTGAAGGCAGCAGTAGTTAAGGGCATATTTATAGAACTTTATACACATGCAGACACACAAGTTGATTGCTGGGAGATTTGAACTCAGTATCTATATAGAGAGCACAGTACTTAACACAAGCACTACCACAGAAATCTGATTTTTATAGAGTGAGAGGGCAGCATAGAGAGGATGGCATCAGCATTGTGTTGCAGAAAAAGTTATGCTAGGAGAAGTTTATTTATGTGGACTCACCCTGTAGTGTAAAAGTTTCTCCAGGCTACTACTTTACTGAGGCCATCAGTAGTTACAATCGTATTTACATTTCTATGCACATACAAATTGACTGCTGTGAGATTAGAACCCCCCTTCTTCTCTACATATACAGTCTAGAGGACACAGTATTTAATGCAAGTGCCACCACAGAAGTCTGACTTTTACAGTCTGACAGTGTAATGTAAATAGGATTAGCTTCTCATTCTGTGTCAGAGAAGATACTGTGATGTTAAAGGCTTTGTACAAATCCATATTTTCGATATGACAGAGTAAGTACAATGCTAGGTCAATACTACAAACATATTGCTGACTTATGTCAGCTATACTGTCATTAATGTATATTGCAGAACTGAGAGTGACGTATCTGTGTTGTGCCGATGAGACACATACACTTGTGAAACACAGGCTGGACATACCTCTCAGCCTCTCAGAGGAGACAGATGGCCAAAAGTAGGGGCACTTTTTAAATATTCCACACTAAAAATAAAGAAAGAAATAAAAACAACAACCAGTGGTAATCACCGAGTGTTCAACTTTAATGTAAAATAAAAACAACAGTCATGTTTATTTTACATTAAAGTTGAACACTCCGTGATTACCACTGGTTATTTTTTTTCATTTTTTTTTTATTATTTTTTTTTTTTTACTGTGGTGTGTTTTTACGACTTTTGGGTCTGTTTCTGTTGCACTTTTTAACTATTGCTCTTACAAACTTAGAAAGTTGATCGAATAACAGGTTTTGCATTAGCATGAATTTTCTGAAGGGTATGAAGTCTGAAACTCACATGTCTGTCATTATTTTCTGACTTCAACCCTCAATGATTTGACAGGGATTTGCCAGAAAACCACAATTTTATAAGAAACAGATCAAAAATATGAAGCAAATATCTGGGCATTCTGCGAAAATCTGTACAGTTGAGAGGTATGAGGTTGGACAATGAAGCTTTCATAGATCATCAGGTTATGATGATGGCATGTAAACTTTAATGAACTATATTGATATTGCCAGTGGCATTTGCTTATGCATGGGGAATGTGCACTATCAATATCAAGCATTATTTAATGTTTCAGTGGAGGAAAGATAAAAAATTATGAGGTATGTGTGCCAAGGCTGTATGTGGTTGTATATCATTTATAAGTGTCAGTGCTGGAGTACAGAACCAATTGTCCAGAATGAAGTGGTCAGTTGACCACACAGTTGATTGCATTTTATATGAGTACATTAAGCAATTTCCATGTAATGCAGTAATATAATCCATTAGCAATAGTTATTTTTGTTCAGTTTCTTCCCAAAGTACAATTCTGAGAAATGTATTTGCGTGGATGTTGATAAAGTGTTGGCACTTGCATGATTATACTTTGATGGGTAGAACTGGGACTGTGAAGTACCATGGTTTAGTGGTGTTCAGTGATGCTCCCTGCCAACCTTTTCACAAATAAGAATCAGAGAGGAAATGTTATTCTGATTACATTTACAACAGATCTGTTTTACCTTAACATGTTGCATACATATGCTCCACATGTTGTATTATACCTTTCCATGTTAACTCCAAAGCTCAGTTCAAAAATTAAATGTGCTTGCCTTCCCTGTTTGTGCAACATTAGGCTGTGAGCAAACAGAGCTCTCTGCAGAAGGAAATAGTGAATAACTTTAAATTTGGTTTAACCTCTATAGCTAAGCAGAGATGTGCAGCTGTCAGCACTCTGGACAGCACTTAGTGCAGAAATTCCACCTGTCAACCTAGCTTTCTCTGTGGCACAAGGTATAAACTCACTGAGCTAAATGAAAAAGCAGAGTTGAAGCAGTGTTCAACTCCAGTATGCAGATCATTTACAAAGGGTGTCAGAATGTGAGTATTTTAATACCTTTTTATCATGAATTTAAGAATATATAGGAATGAGTACCATAAATATGTTGCCTTGCCAAATTGCTTCAGTAACAGCTACTGAAATAACCTGTTCTACCTCTTACATATGAGACATGCTTCAAGGGAAATCACAAGTGAATTGGCTGCAGAATGCTGTGTAAGACAAAAACTCACCACATTTTGCAATAGCACTTACAATTACATTTAGCATCACATACTAGAGTTGCTTGTTGCCAGACCTCGCGTAAATGCTGAAGACTACAGCTGACAAAGCAGAAGGGGCTTAGGCAGAAACATAGGCAACGTATTCACAGGAAATACACTTTTAAAAACAATCAGTAAGAGTTCACCTAATGCTAGATTCAAACTATGTCAAGATGAAAAATGTACTTTACAGACTTGATCATTATCTCAGCACCCCACTAAAATAATCCTATTCAGCACCCCACTAAAATAATCCTATTCAGCACCCCACTAAAATAATCCTATTCAGCACCCCACTAAAATAATCCTATTTCATACGTGTGAAAAATCACACCATTGAAGAGACAGTTGTAACATATGTTGCCAATGGAAGATGCATGTATTATTCTTCATCAAAGTGCTGGCAGTTTGAAAATGCCATAGCATGACATTTAAATCCAAACTAATGAATTGTCAACAGTACGAAGGAATGAGAGAGAACAGGTGACAACAGAGACAGATATACAGAATCATATGAAAAAAATGGTGTGATGTATCCTAAATGCACATCTTTATGGAGTGTCCTCAGTATTCAGCTGTCATCTGTCCTGCTCTGTATCAGTAACTCATGGCTCTGGGGATCAAGAAGCTGTAGGACAGGCAAAACCAGAAAAAGACATGAGCAGAATAAGGGTTGTTCACTAAATCTTCCTTATGGTCATGGATGTATTGACAAATGATTAACTGGATAACAATTAAGATATGTGTCATGAAACATATCATAGAAGTGCAACATCACAGTAAGAAATGATGTGACATACATCTGGAATCAAATCCTTCATGCTATGGACAAAAATTAATCTTTAGACAACTGACTTATGTCAACACTCCACAGAGGATGTTGTATTTACATACATCCAACAGTCAAAAAACTGTTAGAGTAACTATTGCCAATTATTTTCTTTACTCTGTTTTTCAATAGAACAGCATATATTGGCACTTTTGTGCAAGGATAACTGGACTTGTACAGCACAGTGGCACAACAGATAGTGTTGCTGGAGCCTTCCTGTGTCCTGACAGTGTGCTCTTCTAACTATCTGGAGATATACAGAGCTGAGTATATTTTTCTGGCACTTCAGAGTTGTGTACTGGTAATTGTTGTTTGACTAATTTTATATCATTGCTGGCTGACTTCAGAGTTGTGCACTGTTATTTTTGCTTCACTGTATAGTTTTTCAGATCTCTGCTGAAGGTGTTTTTCCCTCCTCCCCCTATTTCTCTGTGTCTTAAGTTGGTATAACTGGTTTTACATCCTGTGTGTTATCTGACCATCTCAAGGATTACTTGCATAAAGTTAGACCCTCTTAGTAAAAAAGTCTGCATATCATTGCTGGAGCCTTCCTGTGTCCTGACAGAGTGCTCTTCAAACTATCTGGAGATATACAGAGCTAAGTATATTTTTCCTGGCACTTCAGAGTTGTGTACTGGTAATTGTTGTTTTGACTAATCTTATAACATTGCTGGCTGACTTCAGAGTTATTTTTGCTTCACTGTATAGTTTTTCAGATCTCTGCTGAAGGTATTGTTTTTCCCATACGGTGCGTAGTGTTGTTGTTTAAATTTGGAGGCTTTTGCAGTTGCCCGCCCCCACTGTAGATTTGATTTGGGACACTTCCCCAGTCCCATCTCTTTACCTCATTCTACCTAATAGACTCATTCTGCACTTTTTAGTCATTTTTAATTTAATTGCATTTTTTAAACTGTTTGGTCTAACATTGCTACATACTCAAGTATGCTAGCTTGCACTGCATTTGAATTGTTTTGACTGCTGTTTTAGCTACTTTTCTGTATATATATATATATATATATATATATATATATATATATATATATATATATATATATAAATACCTTTCCTGTAACCAGTGTAGTCCAGATTCCAGATTCAGATTTGTTGTATCCAGGACTGTATGTAAGCTTCTTAGCCCCCCCAAGCTTTCTGTGTTGGAGAGAAGCCTTCTAGCTTATCAGTGGGAGTGGTAAGCACTAGGTAACCTCTCTACCACATAAGGAGTGGTTCTGGCCCAGAAATTGTAGTTATTGGCCGTTTGGGCAGTTTTTCCATCTCTCTCAACTTTCTGATTTAAAAGCCCACATTTGTACTTGTTTAGTCCAGATTCTTAGTTTTAACACTTGAATTTGCTTATTCGTGATTAGCACTTGTTCAGAACTTGTAAGCACTAAATAACCTACTAATTACTACAGCACTCAACCTTCCTCACTACCTAGAGGAAAACAGTTTTGGTACTTACTTTCCTCACTTGCTTAGAGAAAAACAGCTCTTGTACTCACTTTCCTCACTTATCCAGAGGAAAATAGTTTTTTATTCAGGCATGCCCAAGGGTCAGCTCCCAGTGTTCTCTCCTGTCTATCTGATGAATCTGGGCATCTTGGGGCAATGTAGAAATTGCCTCATGTACACAGACAACCCTCTCCTCCTACCACCCAACACTACAACCTGTGAGAGATGCACTTATCTAGCCAAACTGGAGGTAAAGCTCTCTCCAATCAAGACTGAACTTGACAGTCAAGGGGAGAAGGTAAACACTTGCACCACACCACACTCATCACATAGTCTCACTAAATCTACACCATCAAAATCCACACATAGAAACACAAAAACATTTGCGGAGGCTGTTAATAATAATCTGCTCAAGCAACAGAGACCTCCAAAGCAGAAATGCAAGCAACCTCCACCCCCCCAACACAACCCAAATGACACATAGCCCGCAGACTCAGTGTGCCACTCAACCACAGCCAATAAGGCAAAACAACGTACCCAACACACTAGTCATAGGTGACTCTATAGTCAGGCACACTGATGTCCCACTCACCAGGCTAAACAAGGAGAAAGTTACTGTCAGTTGCCTGTCAGGTGCCAGGATCCACCACATAACCCATGCACTCAGGTCACTCCACAACAAGTACAAATATGACTCTTTCATTGTCCATGTTGGTGTGAATGACCTGAGACGTACCTCCCTGGACTACATGAAAAGAGACATGGAAGAGCTCTCCGATCTTGTAGCCCAGGCAGGTATGACCCTAGCCCTGAGTAGCATTCTGCCATCACCCAGAATGATGCCGCAGTACAAGGACAAAATGATTGACTTCAACAATTGGCTAAGCCTCTGGTGCCATTCTAAAGGGATCCAGTATCTGTCTGCCTGGGATGACATGGTCGACAGACCACAATGCTTTACCAGAGATGGTCTGCACCTGTCACCCCTGGGATTCCAGATACTGGCTAAGGTTCTTGCCACCCCTATAGTGCCTTTTTTAGGCAAGGTTCAAATGACAAATTCATCACCATAACAGGAACAGGCAAGCAAAAACTGAGAGTGATGCTACTCAATGCTAGAAGTCTAAATCTCAAAATGCACTCACTCGAGGCACTCCTTAAAATGGAGAACATTGATATCTGTGCAGTGACTGAGACCTGGTTCAAGGCTCCAGAGAGCACCTCTGCACTACCAGGCTATAACTCATACTACACTTTTTGGCCATGTAACCTGGACCGGAACACCAAAGGCAGAGGTGTGCCCATATTCATTAAGGATATCCACACCTCCAGGCTAGTTGCTCAGCATAATGCACCCGAGATTATCCAAGTGCAATTAACTTTGGGCAAAACTGCAATCCAAATTGTAGCTTGCTACAGATCAGCCACTATGCCCCAGGATTCCCACTCCTCTTTTCTTGATGTACTGGAAAATATTAGGGTTCAACCAAACACCCTAATAATGGGCGATTTCAAATACCCCACCATTAACTGAGAAAACTACTCATGTACCAACACCTTCGTGCAACGCTTTCTGGAATTCATAAACTCCAGTGCCCTGGATCAACTTATCCACACCCCCACCAGGGGCAACAATATCCTAGATCTAGTCATTACCAACATGAGTGACCGGTGTTCCACACCTGAAGTCAACGCCTCATTGGTCCGAACTGACCATAAGCTAATTACCCTAGATATACACATCCTGCCCCCACCCTCCATTAAGGAAACTATGGTAAAAAATTTCTCCAAAGCCAACTTCATGTTTCTTAACTCAGAAGTGATGAACTTCATGACACCCATGCAGATGGACAATACAGTTACGACTACTGAATCCTACACAACTGCACTTTATAAGCACTTACATGACTGCATGGATCGTGCTGTCCTAAACTGAACCAAGACGCTATCCTCCAAAAAAAAGGAAGCCAGTCTGGTGGTCTCCTGCCATAAACAAACTGTACAACAGAAGGAAGAAACTGTTGCAAAAGAGAGTAAAATCCCACGAGTGGAGGAGCTCCCTGGTCAGCCTCAGTAAGAAGGTGCGATCCCTGATAAAATCCTCCAAAGATAGTTACGAAAACAAAATCGCCACTGATTCTAAAGACAACCACAAAGCATTCTATAGCTATGTCAAGAATCTCAATGGCAACACTCAGATCTGCTCTGAGTTACAGCACAATGGCACTAAATATACAGACCCAACTGATATTGCCAACATTCTGGCAGATAGGTTCAGTGCTAATTTTACCCCCCTCTCACCCCCTAAAGAGCCCATCTCTATACCGGAAGAATGAAAAGTTCCAGTAATCATGGCTGCACAGGTAAAAACCACACCCTACAAAGTCAAGAACACAGCATCCATGGGACCAGACAACATCCCAGGCTGTGTTCTACATGAACTACAGAATGAACTGGCACCCCACCTAAGTACCATGTTCAATCATAGCCTCACCTCAGGCTTTGTACCTGCTGAATGGCGCACAGCAATGGTTATCCCACTCCACAAGGGGGGAGCTACCACGGACCCCAAGAACTACAGCCCATGAGCCTGGTCTGCAAGGCCATAGAACGTATCATCATGGAACTTATAAACAAAGACATTGGTAATCTCCAAACTCTGGACCCCACCCAGTTTGGGTTTGTAAAAGGCAGATCATGCCTCCTAAACCTGATAGACTTCTTTGAAGCAGTCACCAAAGCCGTAGACAAGGGTAAGATAGTTCACACAGCCTATCTAGATCTTGCCAAGGCTTTTGACACCATCTCCCACTCTGGAATTATAGATAAACTCACTAAACTAGGTATAAATCCCTATGTCACAAGACTGGTTGCCAACTGGCTCACTGACAGAACCCACACTGTGAAAGTAGCAGACTCCAAATCCGACTTCAGACCAGTGACAAGTGGAGTACCACAGGGTTCAGTCCTGGGTCCTCTCCTGTTTGGTATCTACTTCTTTGAAGTACAGGCTAACACAGAAGGTCTTTGGTTAATGAAGTTTGCAGATGACTGCAAACTAGGAGCCATAATTGAAACTCCTAATGATGTGGACATCCTACAAAAGGGCCTCACTGAGACAAATTCCTGGTGTCAAAGCCATGGCCTCAAGCTCAATGCCAAAAAGTGCATTGTCATCCCCTTTGGTAAAAACTCTGTACCCATGAACTACAACATAGGTGGTAGTATACTTAAATACCAAAAGTGTGATAAGAGACCTTGGGAAACAGGTGGACAGTAGTCTCTCCTTTGATAATCACATTGCCACAGTAGTCAGGAAATTCTATGTGGCACACCTCATCACAAAAGGTTTCTCATCCAGAAGAAAAGAGGTCATTGTTCCCCTCTACTCATCACTCATTAGACCCATTATAGTGTACAACGCCCCTTTTGGTATGTACCTCACAAGACAACTACAACAACTGGAAAGGTCACAGAAGTACCTCACAAAGAGGATTACCAGCCTCAAACAGATGCCCTATGCAGACCGTCTCAAAAAACTCCAGCTTTATTCTATCGCATATCGCCTACTCAGAGGTGATCTCTGCCAAACATACAAAGCTGTGTCAAACCCAGAGCTGTTGGACATGCTCCACTTAAAGAAATCCCAATCCCTATGAGCTACATGCTCTAGGGACCTAAACCTTGTCACCACAATAAACAGAACATGCTGGAGGGATAGATTCCTGTCCCAGAGACTTCCCATACTCTGGAATATACCACCTATCTATATGAAACAAAGCTCCTCATTAGCACTCTTCAAGAAAAATCTTGATGATTGGATGAGAAATAGGAAATTCACCCCAGGGATCACCTCTGTGGCTCTGTTTGACAGTGGCACAGGAAAATAATTTTCTTGTGTGGCAAAAGTCAGGGTACCTTTTTGGCTGGGCTTGTATAGGCCCCAGGGCCGATAGCCTAGTACCTACCTATGAACCTATGAACCTATGAACCTATGAACAACAAAATTTCCCTAGTTCGATTTTTGGATGGGGTCCTTTCTTTGTGGAGCCAGAATGTCCTCCCTGTATTTGCATGGGCTTCCTCGGGGTGCTCCAGTTTTCTCCCACATTCCAAAGACATGCACTAGGTGGATTGGGCACTCTAAATTGACCATAAGTGTGACTGTTTGTGCAAATGTGCTGTTGAAGAACTACCTCAGCAGGGCTAGCCACCTGGTGGGATAAACCTTAGTTCTAGATGATTGTCACTGTTGAAGGGACACCCTGACCCCATGTGCAAAAATAAAAAAGGGGTTGTGGATGAATGGATGGATAGATGGATGTATGGATGGAAACAGACTTCTGTGGGTGATGCAACAACTAACCAGGTTTTCTCACAGGACATGAACAGCAATTCACCATCACTCATCAATGGCACACAATGCCAAACTCAATGCTGAGGGAAAATAAGTGAAGGGTTTTGTGTGAGCCATTTCTGGCCATATGTGTTGTGTCTGACTCCATATTTTGATCAGATTAAGCATATGAACATGAGGCTGACAGGAAAATGATGAAATGGGGGATGCAAGCAGAGGGGAGTACATAGGGGAAAGAATAGATGAATTTGCAGGAAGGTAGTGGGAGACAACCATATCTTCCCACTTCTTCATAACATAAATGTAGACATGCAGACTGAATTTGCTGAATTTGGACTGTCACCAGAACAAGGTTAGGTGACAGCACAGAACAATGTTTTAGAGCCAATTGTACCAAATCAAGTATGTAAAGAAGACACATAGGTGAAGTGGAGAGCTATGTATGAGTTGTTATTTATATATATATATATATATATATATATATATATATATATATATATATATATTATATATATATATATATATATATATATATATATATATATATATATATACACATATATATACATACACACACACACACACACACACACACACACACACACACACACACACACACACACACACACATATATATATATATATATATATATATATATATATATATATATATATATATATATACTACTCTAAAATGCACTACTGATGGCATATCACATTTCATTTCTCAGTTTGCACCTTGGGCAGTGGACTCTTGTTCACTACTTTGAAATGCTGCCAGTTAATAGTGCGCTTTGCCAAACCCAGCACAAATGAGGAACCCACATCAAAGGAGGAATGTTGGAGAAGGTGCTTATGAAGGTGAGGGTCAGGTAGGAAGGTCAGGTGAGAAAGCAGGTACAGAAATGCAGGGCAAACAAGACAGACAAGGATTGTGAAAATGTCAGGACAGTGTGATTGGGGATAGGTAGGGGATATCAGAGGAGAACCCATGTCAAGCCTGCGAACAATGAGTATCTAGTCCTTACCCTCAGAACTGTCATCACTGTCTCCTGTCTCATTTTTCTGTGTCACTGCTCAATGTGACATTATGTGGGCAGTATGATGAAGCACCTTTTCTACAGAGTCGATTTGGGCACCAAGGCACCTTTCCTCGATACCCTCCTCCAGCCCAGTTAGCTCTTGGTAGGCAACAAAATCATCTCCTCCACTCCTACTACTCCCAGAGGGTACCAGTGCAGAGCTACCTGATGCAGATGGGGAAGGTAGGGCAGGGGTTATGGAGGCAGTGCTGAGAGCCTGGGACCCTAAAGTGCTGGGTGTCAATACTGCTACCTATGGAGGGATGGTGGGCCAATCCTCAGTGGTCAGTCTATCTCTCTGTGCTTCATGTCATTTTTTGTAAGTATAAATGTATCACAACAAAACATTTTTAAGCCATATAAAAGATCCCCCCTCAAAAAAAGAAAATGAGAGAGAAGGGGTGGGTTGAGATACAAAAGAGAGAGAATTAGATCCATGGCATATTACATGACTATATAATTTCAGAAAATACGCTCTTATGATTAACCACTCTATACACCTTTGCCACATTCAGGTATGATGGGAAGGTCTTGCTCTGTTGTACTATTAATCAATTGCACTGCTCTGATATCATAAATACAAGTATTTATTTCAGTATTGCCATATAGCATACAATTACAATACTTATTAGACTTACAGTAAGCACAGAGAGGCATTTGCATACAAAGAGGAAGATATTTTATCAAACAGCAATGAAGATGTAAAACATAGCAGTGAGATTTGCTTTGTGTGATACTCAACCTATGTACACTTTTTCAGACAGTCAACACTGACAGGCTTAATGGTGTGGCTTGATATTCTTGGTGTTTTGGATTTTAAATAGAATGACTTGGCACATAACTTTCTGGAAATACACACTTAAAAGTTAGTTGAGCAATGTGGGAATCAAACTTAAGGAAGAAATAATGCATACATTTCAATCAAGGCAATTATTCGTTAGTGCTACAGGAAAACTCCCTTTCAACCATGTTCATTACAGATAAACTGCATTCAGTATGAATAGAGATATACTTCAGAAAGGCCTGTATGTTTGTGACTTTAAGAAGCCCGGTGAAATGCATTCCCATAAAAGAGGCAGTAATACTGTTTATAACTGTATATCAGATGATTAGACTTTCATGAGCTGATTAATACAGGTTGGGATAGGATACATACATACTTCACTACAGATATTATCATAAACACAGAGTTGGGCGATGCGAGGAAAGAAAATTATTTTAACTTTTTTTATTTCTGTCCATTATAGATTTGCAAGTACATTTTTAATCAATTGTCATAATTATCCTGCTTAAACAGTTACACATATACATTCTACTGTATTTCATAACTAAATAACATATCCCATAATGAAATATGCTACTTAGAAAAATGCAACACCCTTTGTAAAAATAAGTGCTATCTGGAACACCCTTTGTAAAAAGAAGTGCTATCTGGATTTGAACCCTGGAGCATGTGAGTCCTATCTTTATAATCAGTGTAGTCACACCTTGTGCCAGAGAAATGGATAAACTTCAGGTGAAAGTTCTTCACTCAGTATTGTCCATAGTACTGAATGTACACACATTACCACTAATCCTATTTGTGCTAAAGAAGGCTGCCAAAACAAAATGTTTCAGGTTTTTCCTTAAGCAGCTAACTTTGATTGCATGAGCCTTAGCAGCAGGCAAATGCACAAGGCAAGGAACAGAAAAAAAGTATATGAGGTTCTGATGAAAGTAAGTCATAAATCTGTAGTAATAATTTCCACAGTCCCTTCACACTGTATGGATTTGAACTATGTTAAGGGGTCAAAGTCACTGCATTTACAGCTTCTGCCACAGAAACAGGTATACAGCATAAGCACCTCACTCACTCATTGCTAATGCCACGCAGCAGTGGCAAAACTGTTTGTGCTAATGAAAATTATAGAAATTATGTTGTTCACTCTTTCTTTCAGCTGTGAGCCCTGTTTGTTCTTTGTTAAAAAGTGCTGAAGGCACATGGGCAAAAAACATATATAACAATTTTGATTCCACACAGCACAACACAAGCTTCAATTTCACATCTGCTGCAAACATTCCAAGCAGCATGTGGTTTCAAACTGGATTTAAATCCTGCATCCTCTTTCTGTTTCTTTAAAATCATTTCATTTAACCTATATGCTACAATCATACTTAAATGCACTATACAATTTCTTTCCTTACTGCTGTTCAGAGTGCTGTCGCAAACACACCTTTGCCACTCTAAAATACACTGCTGATGGCTGCCAAATTATATTTCGCAGTTTGTACCTTCAAAAAGTGCCAGACCAAACTCTGCTCTGCCAAAGCACGCAGAAATAAGGAACACAAAAAATGTCAGTAGTGACAAATATTAGGAGTAATAATGAAAATGTAGGATTGTGTAACGTCCTAGATCTGTGTGTGTCAAAACCTGATCATAAGCTCAGAAAATATGCATTAGCTCTGTCAGACGGCACACAGTCTGGATTTGAACCCTCAGTTCAATGCAACAATCTGGATTTGAACCCTCAGTTCAATGCAACAATCTGGATTTGAACCCTCAGTTCAATGCAGTAACAACACACACTCATCTGTGTTTTTTGTCCCTCTTTGCCACCAATACTCTTTTCTAATTTGCTTGAACATGTCTAGATCAATGTCATATCTACAAATACTTTATGCTAATAGTACCCCACACTTTATTAATGTCAGGGTGCCAACACTGCCAGCTATTTCTTCCCTTTATTTTCTGAGCATCTTCCCCTCTTCTCAGCTTAACCACAGAAATGCGATGCCATGGGCATTTATTTGCATTTTTGTTTCAATATGTAATATAGCTGATCAGTATTTCAGGAAGATTTTAAGCAGGTGATGGACAGTGTGCTCTTAATGTAAGGATAGCAGTATATTTTAAGTCTATACTGCATAATACATGCACTTCAGAGAGGAGTCTGTAGTTAGAGCAATCAGTAACACTTGCAAACCATTAACAGCTAACAATTGTAGTTGCTACTCCCTCCAGTTCTAGGGCATGTGCATGCAAACTACAAAAAATCAACCAAAGCAGCTTAGAATAAATAAACAAAACCACAAAACAACAAACAATTTTACTGAAACCAGTGAAAGAAGCAGTCTGCAACACTGGTCTAGATTAACGAAGTGCTTTAATTCATGTAATATACCCTTGAACTTCTAATTTACTTGGAGGAGTTTGTTCTACAGATTACTGCACTATTTCATAAGGTATGATTGTCCTCTTCATAAACTTACTTGATCATAGTTTGAATGTATCTCAATATACAATAGAAAAAAGAATTTTGATATGGGTTGAATTAAAAAAAAATCATTGCTGGTATACTGCACATATAGCATTTCTTGCTCTGGTCTCCAAGTTAGTATGGTTATATTACAGTATTGCGTTATCATTTACTATTGGAATTTCACCAGTTACTGCAGACAACTGTATTGTGTTTAGCATCTTCAAGGAGTTGTGCATATGTAGCTAAAAGAGATGTTAGACTTCTCAGATGTCCCATGGTGATCTCCATAACAGTGGAGAGACCAATGGGAATTGTCTGGGCAATTGGACTTTGGATTTTTGCCTAGTTATTGATAATTCTGTCATCCAACAGTCATTTACACAACTGCTGTCATTACAGAAAAGTTAACAGAATGAATGTAATGCTAATGTATTAATGTTTCTTTTTTTGGTGAGGGGGGCTCATTTAACTTGTGTGTAGTCTGAAATGAGCATTGCGTGCTCAATTGTATTGTGTAGAGGATGTGTGCACTGATTTGTTTCTGGAGAATGCTTTCTGTATGTGCTACCAATATGATTTTTTTCTGTTTCATTTAGTGCAGGATTATGGCACCCAGGCCACCTGTTCCAAGCAAACAACCATTCAGTGATTAAGAGAACAATGTCATCATTGAAGCCTTATGCTGCCATGGAGCCTTCCTGCTGGACAGAGGCAGAGGTGAAACAACTCCCAGAAAAAGCATACGGCAGCAGGTGGTCACAGATATAAATGCAGTGAGTGGCTGTACCAGAAACTATAATCAGGTATAGCACCATGCCACTGATATGATTACAGCTGAACTCAGGAGGGCAGGTGCAGCACCATGCCACTGATATGATTACAGCTGAACTCAGGAGGGCAGGTACAGCACCATGCCACTGATATGATTACAGCTGAACTCAGGAGGGCTGGTACAGCACCATGCCACTGATATGATTACAGCTGAACTCAGGAGGGCAGGTACAGCACCATGCCACTGAAATGATTACAGCTGAGCTCAGGAGGGCAGGTACAGCACCATGCCACTGATATGATTACAGCTGAACTCAGGAGGGCAGGTACAGCACCATGCCACTGATATGATTACAGCTGAACTCAGGAGGGCAGGTACAGCACCATGCCACTGATATGATTACAGCTGAACTCGGGAGGGCTGGTACAGCACGATTATAACTCAGGAGGGCTGGGCAGGTACACCATGCACTGATGATATGATTAGCTGAAAACTCAGGGCTGGTACAGCACCATGCCACTGATCAGCACCATGCCACTGATATGATTACAGCTGAACTCAGGAGGGCAGGTACAGCACCATGCCACTGATATGATTACAGCTGAACTCAGGAGGGCTGGTACAGCACCATGCCACTGATATGATTACAGAGGAGGCTGGGAGTAAAGCACCATGCCTCTGATATGATTACAGCTGAACTCAGGAGGGTAGGAACAGCACAATGCCACTGATATGACTATAACTGAACTCAGGAGGGCAGGAACAGCACAATGCCACCGATATGATTACAGCTGAACTCAGGAGGACAGGTACATCACCATACCACTGATATGATTACAGCTGAACTCAGGAGGGCAGCTTCGGTAGCACAAGGACAGATGGCTATGGGGGGATATCCTGCTACAGAACCACCAGTCACTGAAAATGAGCATTTACTGTTCACTGCCAGACATCTTTATGTGTTACTACTTCTACATATGGAAACATTGAGATGTGTGCCTTAGAAGAGAGAAGAGTTCAAAAGAGATTGTGCTGGGGGGATAGTCAGTCTGAATGATTCTAAGATATTTATTAAGAGGAAGACAGGCAGAGCATTATTCTCTTGTCCTTGTGTTATTTACATTATGATGCCTATTAGCCTTCTCTCCACTGCCTTACCCTTTTTCCAGGGACATCAGAATTACCGTATGAAATACGACCTGCAGATGGTAAGCAGACATTTTCTTTGATTAATAATAACCATTACTTAGATGTAAGTCTGAGGAGAGAGTAAACAGTGTTTCTCTCCTTCTTATGTTTATTGATTATTATCATAGGTGATCCTGACAGTTGCAATATAGGATTCATACCACCTGATGTCAGAGTATCGGTAGCCTCTGATGATGATGGTAGTCATAAAGAGGCACAGTCTGGTGGTGCAGAGGTTCTGTCTGACACTCAGGTTGTGGCTCACACCTCCACTGGGCTTTTGTCGGACACAGTCAGTATGTCTACACATAATCATTCCACTGAGGCCTCAGATATAGGACACATTGAGGATGACATGGTTGATCTGGGTTGTGTGGTTACTCCAGTTACAGAGCTGGTTGTCTCTGCCTGCAGCCATCATGGCAGCATGGTACCACACAAGAAGCTTGCAAGAGGTGCTCAGAAGAGGCCTACTATCTACCAATGTCCTGATGCAGTTGTGTCTTTATGTGCTACCATTTGTATGTATAGAGCCATCATGGAGTCGCAGGCACATTCCACCAAGGCTTTGGAAGAGATTGTGTCAACCCTAAACATGATGCATTTTGATGTGTGTGACAGCCTTAAACACATGGGTGACTCGTTGGATGGGATAAGTGACATGATGGATCGGGCAGTGACTGTGATGGAAAGCCTGCTGATGGAAGGCCAGCATCCATGTGTCCGTAGAGTCACAGCATCTTCTGGTGTTAGCTGACATGGCTGTGATAGATCCTGCTCCCATAGTGGCATTACTTCCACTGCTACATCAGGGATTGAGGTGTCTACACCCAAACATGTTGATATATGTCCTTCCCTGTTCAACAGGTGGGGCTTTTATTTCTATGTGAGTGCAATCCATGGCCCTCAAAACTTCAGGGCCGTGTGCAATAGCATAACATTTCTGCATTATTCTTATTCTCCCCAGTGGTGTGTGTGTGTGTGTGTGTGTGTGTGTGTGTGTGATAAAAGGATGCACTCCCTTTCATGTTCCAGCATAGCATGATGACACTGCTGCAATAGTCTGAAGGCTGAGGTCTATGACACCAGTAGTATAGCTCCTGTGAGTCTCTGGAAAGTACCAGTAACTAATATCCATAATGCTACACATATCTTAGCTTCCAGTGGTATAGGCTCTCTTCAATTTCCCCTGTGTATGAGGTGGAGGTGGCAGAAGTTTCAGAGTTCCTGTAGCATTTCACAATAAACCATGTATCACTCTATTTCAATATCATGCAGTCCATGATATGTTAAAGAAGATTTGAACATCATTCTGCTTCTTAGATGAAGTCTATCGGCAGCAGCCAGCAAAATAGGTTTGTGCCTCTTGCACATCCACATACACATACAAAAGCTGCAAGGACAAGGACCACACATTCCTAGATCACAGGCAGAGGTAGCACCTCCAGCACATATAGACAAGGATTCTGAGGGAGAACTTCCAGCTGCAAAGGTAGCCAGCTAATGTAGGTGTGCACAATATGCCTTTGCCTTGGCTAAGAGGAAAACATAGCACACAGACTCATTATATAAGACTCAAAGGTCAGTGTACACACTCAGTAATTAAGAGGTAAATGATAGCACACTCACAAGTGAAGGAATACACATAAGAACCTAAGCGCATACAAATATTAAAAGTGATGCCATCTGATGAATACAAATGCATCAGACAGAGACAGCCCCAAAGCACAAGACTCCTAACTGTAGTAATGTCAAGGTAAGTGTGGAACCTGTAGCATACAAACAAATGCATAAGAAGCTAAACAACATGGATACTGTCAGTCTTGTACATATCCACTCTGTGCATCAGACATATATGCAACCCTAAGTCAAACCTAAATAAACAAAGCCCACGGTACAGTCATTGTCTTTGTCATAGGGTGAGGAGATGCAATAGGCCATGGATGACACCAAAAATCCTCCCTCAGCAGACATACCATCACAGACACTGCCTAATCCAGTGTGTTGCTCATCCTATCCTATGAGTCACCCACATGGTTGAGGCAGTCACACAATATCAAGTGATAACACAATACTGTGAAGTAACCATACTAATTTAGACAGCACAGCAAGAACTGTCATATGTACAGTATACCAGCAGTGAACGTTTAAAACTGTATACATTACAATATCCATTTTCCATTGTATATTGAAATACAATCAAAATATGAACATGTAAGCAGTTTGTGTAGAAGGCAAACATAACTAACACTAATGCTCTGCCTGTATCAAATCAGTCTCCCCTCCTTCCACTTCCATAGCTGCATCATTACCTTTCTATAGTGTAGATTCAGCCCTCTAAGCACTGTGAAGATGCAAATAAGGTGTGAAATCATTAACATTTCGAATACCATAAAAATCACTTGGTGTAGGGGATGTAAACATGGTGTAGGAAGCTACATAATTGCATGCACATGCTCTAGGACAGCAGGGAGGAACAATCAAAATTGTTAGCTGCTAATGGCTTGCAGCTGTTTCTGCTTGCTCTGACTAAGAAAATAAGCAATTCTGAAGTGACTGTTCTCTCTGAAGTGTTTGCACCATGCAAAGTAGGCTTACAATAAAAAGGCATGGGCTATGAGAGCAACTTTAACAACATTGACATCCTTGCACTAAGAATACACTATCCATCATCTGCTTAAAATATGACTGAAATGATGATCAAACATTGAATCAAAGATGCAAATAAATGTCCACTACATTGGATTTCTGTAATTAAGCTGAGAAAAGAGGAGTATGCTCAGAAAATAAAGAGCATAAATAGCTGCCAATTTTGGCAACTTGACATTAAAAAGTTGTGGGCTATTATCAGTGTAAGGTATTTGTCAGCATCCCATTGATGGAGACATGTTCAAGCAAACGAGAAAGAAAGAATGTCTGGTCCTGTGTCGTGGCAAAAGGGAATAAAAGCACAATAGTATGTGAGTTGTTATTGTACTGAACTGAGGGTTCAATTCCAGATAGTGTGCTGTCTAACAAAGTTAATGCATATTTTCTGACCTTATGATGAGGTTGCAGCACACACAGATCTTGGAAACTTCACAATCCTGCCTTTTCATTATTTTTCTACAATATTTGTTAATAGTGACAATTTGATTGTGTGTTCCTCATGTGTGCTGGCTTTGGCAAAGCGCACTGTTGACTGGCAGCATTTCAAAGCAGTGAATGAGAGTCCACTGCCCAAAGTACAAACTGAGAAATGTAATGTGTCATGCCATCATCAGTGAATTTTAGCGTGGTTGTTGTTGTTTGTCTTTCAGCTTTTCCCAGTTAGAGGTTGCCACAGCAGAACTGCAGTCCGCTAATGATTGGCAGTTGGTTTTTATGCTGTCGATTTGCCAGCCTGACGCCCAACCTTCAACGAAGGCTCACCCATTCAACGCATGTCTTTCGAATGCCCACTCGACCGCGGGGAGGACATGCAGACTCCACACAGAAGGCACACCCAACCCAAGCCGAGAATCGAATGGGAGAACCTCTTGCTGTGAGGCAACAATGCTACTGCTGCACCACACACACACACACATATATATATATATATATATATATATATATATATATATATATATATATATATATATATATATATATATATATATATATATCTATATATATATATATATATATATATATATATATATATATATATATATATATATATATACACCAACACACACACAGATCTGCACACACATGATTGACACACACACACACACACACACACACACACACACACAGTGTGGGGTTAGGTTTAGGGCAGATTAAGTGAGTTACACCGGGTTAGGTGAGTGCAAAGTGACAGACTGTAGGGTTAGGGCAGGTTAAGTGAGTTAGGTTACACCAACACCAGAAGATCAACAAAGGAGATGATTGACAGTTGAAAATCCCGACACTGAGAACACCGACATGTTAAGGTAAGTGTGGGGTTAGGTTTAGGAGCAGATTAAGTGAGTTAGGGTTAGGGCGCGGGTTAGGTGAGTGTGCAATAGTGACAGACTGTAGGGTTAGGGGCGGGTTAAGTGAGTTAGGGTTAGGGCGCGGGTTAGGTGAGTGTGCGATAGTGGCAGACCTTATGGTTAGGGTTTGGGTTAAGGTTAGTGCATAGATAGTTGTGTATGTAAGGTTTAGTGTAGGTTTGTAAGGTTTTTGGTGTGTTTGTGTTGTGTGTGTGCTTTTTGGACAGGGGATTTGTTTTGTTTGTTGATTGTCAGGATTGTGGCTTGTCGGGCATGTGAAGTTTCGTGTTTTTGAACTTTCGGTTTTGTGGTGTCGGTGATTTTGTTGTCTGTGTTTTCGCGTGTCGGTGTTATCAGGTAGACCCATATATATATATATATATATATATATATATATATATATATATATATATATATATATATACATAGCTCTCCACTTCACCTATGTGTCTTCTTTACATACTTGATTTGGTACATTTGGCTCTACAACATTGTTCTGTGCTGTCACCTACACTTGGTCTGGTGACAGTCCATATTCAGCAAATTCTGTCTGCACTTCTACATTTATATTATGAAAAAGTAGATAGCTATGGTTATCTCCCACTACTTTCCTGCAAATTCCTATATTCTTTCCTTTATGTTCTACCCTCTGACCCCCATTTCACCACTTTCCTGTCAACCCAATTTTCACATGCTTAATCTGGTCAAAAAATAGAATCACACACAATATGCAGAGTCAGAAATGGCCCATATAAAAGCCTTCACTTTTTCCCTCAGCATTTGAGCAGACTTTGACATTGCATACCTATGCCAGGTGACTGTGCGTGGCTATTCATGTCCTATGGTAGAACCTGGCCAGTTGTTTCCATCACCTGCAGTAGTCCAGTTATCTTTCCACAAAGGTGCTTAAACAAGCTGGTCTATTAAACTATAGAGTAAAGGCAGACTGCAGGACATCACTAACAGTTGTTTGACTACTGGGTGCAGTCATGTGTGACAACCTCTGTCGAGTGTTGACATAAATCAGTTGTCTGAATATTCATTTTTGACCATAGCAACAAGGGTTTGATTCCAGACAGATGTCACATTATTTCTTACTGTGATGTTGTACTTCTAGGATTTGTTTCATAACACATATCTTACTTCTTATCTAGTAAAGCATTTGTCAACACACCCATGACCATAAGGAAGATTTAGTAAACCACCCTTATGCTACTGATGTCTTCTTCAGGTTTTCCCTGTCCTACAGCTTCTTGATTCCCAGAGCCATGAGTTACTGATACAGAGCATGACAGGTGAATACTGAGGACACTCCTTAAAGATATGCATTAATGACCCATAACACCACCCTTTCACAGGAGTTTGTATATCTGTCTCTGTCTTCACCTGCTCTCTCTTATTCCTTTGTACTGTTAACAGTTCATTAGTCTGTTGGATGTACTGTAAACTTCATATCATTTTCAAACTGCCAATTTACTGTAGAATAATACCTGTATCTCCCATTGGCCGAATATGTTATCAATGTTCAAAGGTGTGATTGTGACACATTTGAAGTGTGATTTCCTGACTGGTATGTAGGGATAATGATCAAGTCTGTAAACTTAGTTTTTCAAGTTGACAACAGTCTGTATCCAGCATTAGATGATCCTGTTACTTTCTGTTTTATGTCTTTCTTGTGAATGTGTTGCATATGTATGAACCTAAGCCCCTTTGTTGGATCATTTATAATCCTTAGCATTTGTATGAGGTCTGTCGATGAGCATCTGTAGTATGCAATGCTAAAAGTAATTTTTCAGGTGTTCTTGCTAAATGCAGTGAGTGTTTCCCTTACATCGCATTGTACACCCACTTAAATTTTTTTCTTGAAGCATGTATCCTATGTAGTAGGTATAAAAGATTCTTCAAGCAGATATTATGCATGCACTTTGGCCAGGCAACATATTTAAAAAAGTCTTTCCTTGGTGTTCTTGAAGTCATGATAAAATGTTACTATAATAATCACATTCTGACACAGGTTATAAAATGATCTGCTTACTGGAGTCAAACCCTGCTTTATCATTTAGGTCAGAGAGTTTAGACCTTTCGCCATAGAAAAAGCTAGGTTGAAAAGTTGATTTTCTGTATTAAGTACTGTACAGAGTGAGATGGCCGCTTATTGCCTCTAAGCATATTTGCACTGTAAAAGGCAAATCAAATTAAAGTTTTAACCTTTTTCTCAGCCTAATGTTGCACAAACAGGGAAGGCAAGAACACTTCATGTTAGAACTGAGCTTTGGAGCTAATATGGAAAGGTATAATACAACATGTAGAGCATATCTATGCAACATGGTAAGATAAAACAGATCTGTTGTAAATGTAATCAGAATAACATTTCATGTCTTATTCTTATTTGTGCAAAGGTTGGCAGGGAGTACCACTGCATACCACTAAACCGTGGTACTTTACAGTCCCAGTTCAACACATCAAGGTACAATCATGCATGCACTAATACTTTGCCAACATCTGCTCAAATATATTTCTCAGCATTGCACTTTAGGAAGAGATTTGGAACATAAATAAGTATTGCTACTGGATTATATTACTTCATTACATGGAAGTTGTTTAATGTACTCATGTGAAATGGAATGAACTGTGTGGTTAACTGGCCACTTCATTCTGGACAGTTTGATCTGCATTGCAACACTGACACTTATAAATGATATACTATCACATACATCCTTGGAGCACATAAATCATCATGTTTTATCCCTCCTGCATTTGAACACTAAGTATTGCTTGTTATTGACAATCCACATTGCCCATGCATGAGCAGATATTGCTGTTAATATCACTGCCACTCAGTAAGGTTTAAATACCATCATCATAAACTGATGATACATGAATGACTCATTGTCCATCCAGCTTCACAAGTGAGTGTATCTCATATACACAAGGCAGGTAGGCACATGTCACTCTCAGTTCCGCAGTATACATTACTGACAGCATAGTTGACATAGGTCAACGTTACGTATGTATCATGACATTCCACTTACTCTGTCATATCAATAAATATGGATTTGCACAAAACATTCAACATCACAATATAGAAGTCAGACTTCTGCAGTGGGACTTGTGTTAAGTACTGTGACCAATAGACATAGCTAGATAGGTAGGTGGTTCTAATCTCACAGCTGTCAAATTTTGTGTATTTGTATCTATGGAGTTATGTAAACATGATTGTAAGTGCTGATGACCTTAATAAACCAGTAGCTGGGGATTCATTTTACACTGCAGGGTGAGTCCACACCAGAGTCATACCTTTCTCCCCTGCAATATAACACTAATGTCATCCTCTGTAAAATGTACTCACACACTATAAAAGTCAGACTTGGGTGGTGGCACTTGCATTAAGTAGTGTATCCTGTAGATTGCATAGCTACAGGGATAGGGGGTTCTAATTTCATGGCATTCAACTTGCATGTGTATGGAGCTATGTAAGTATAACATTAACTACTGCTGGTCTCAGTAAAATAGTAGCTGGTAGTAAATTTTAAACTGCATGGTGAGTCCACATCAATATCAGACCCTTCTCCAAACATTATCTTCTCTGCAACCCCACAATGATGTCATCCTCTAGAAAGTGTAGTCTCACACTATAAAAGTAAGTCTTCTGTGGTTGCACATGTGTTATGTACTGCATCTACTAGATTGTGAAGCTAAATAGAGGGGGTTCTAATCTCACAATAATCAATTTGTGTATGTAAGGGTAGGGATTTTGCATCACAGAAGGATTAATTCAACAGCTGTTCTCATTTGACTACTACTCGTGAGAAATATTTACATGGTCAGACTAATCCCACATCTCCTTTTTACTCTATTCACAAATACATACAGTCTACAACACAGTCTACAACCACTGGGTTGGGAGGGTGGCCTAATGGTGTGTTGCAAACACACAAAGGTGCAGCGTTTTTGTCTCACAAGGGGATAATAGGCTGGCTAAAAATGGCAAATAAGGGCAGTTAGCTTAGTACTAATCTATGAAAATCTATGAAATCTATGATGAGGTCACCATTTCAAAAATGCACTCTCACACCACTAAAGTAAGACATCTCCTGTGGCATGTGCATATAATACACTTGTATGTAGATTGTGTCAGTCAATAGATAGGGGATTCAGATACAGCAGTGAGACTGCCTTGATTGTGTGCATGTGTGAATGTACCTGGATGCAGGTGTGAATTACACCTCTTAGCATTTAGATGTCTGCATACCTATAGGAGTTATTTTTGCACACACATCTCCTTTGCATGACACAGCTATGTCACCCTTTCAAAGATGCTATGTGGCTCACATGCAATCAGACTTCTCCTGTGGTGACTGGATATAATACACTTATGTGTAGATTCTGCCAGTTGACTGGTAGGGAATTTGAATACAGGAATTACTGATGTATGTCACTGTGTGTCTTTGTATTGTGTAGAACATGCTGCAAATACATATATGAGGTATATCTATACAGTGTGTTGTGGAAACATGAAAGTAATGCACAATAGTGATGTCATCCATTGAAATGTGCAGTGTCACAGTCATCAAATAAATCTGTCATTGCGCTTGTGTTTCAGCAAACCATTATAAGCCTGTGATGTTAGCCATATAGCTGAAATCCAGATGTCACTGCTTATGGTCATTGTACATGTTGTTAACAGTGTTGTCACTCACATGTGCTATGTTCATGTATAGATATTGTTTCGTGTTACAAGTGTTTATTATATATTTCCTTTGAAAGGCTGTACTGAAGACTGATGCTGCCATTTGGATAGATTGCCATTCCATCCTAGTTATATTGAAGTATCTCCTCAAGATTGAGGAAATGAAATGATGTAATGTATTTTGTTGTCTAAGTAAGGCATGTGTTCCAATTTGGGATTATATCGACATTATTGTTGTTCTACCATCACAGTGACAACAGTAGGTGGCCACAGGTGGATTTGGTATACCCAGCATCAGGCAATGTTGTCTGACATACAGCAAGATTCTTTCTGAGCAATATATATTCCTTGATTCATACACATGATGTAATGCTTTCACATAACTACACATATGACAATTAGTGATGTGCTTATACCATGGCACATTCATGATGTTGATTTGCTCAATGCTTAGTCAAGTGTTCCAAACCAGCATTGAGTAACTGTAAGCATTTATGTCCTTAACTGTTCTGCAGGAAAAGACATCCACCAAATATACTTTGTGTGTGGCAGAGACCTCCCCCATCAATTTTAGACAATAACAATTATGGGCAAATACAGTACAGCTGATTGAATGACTTCACATAGGTGGAGCTCAACAGCTGTTGTAACAGTTCCACTGTGGCGAATGTGATTAATAGCCATATTGTTATTGGGAAGAGTTGTACCACTTGATGTACAATTCTAGCATAGGGTTTAATTTGGTATGAATATACTGACATCACACAACTATTACATTACATAATGTCTTGTCCCTTGATATGTTGCACGAACACATGTGAACATAGCTTTGGATTTCATGGCAGAAGGCATTTGTTCTGCCAGTATTATGGTGAGAGTGCTGCTTTGGGACTTGCATTGAGTACTGTGGTGTACAAAAGTATGCTCCACATCTTGGGTGGTATGTGTACAGACATACAGAGAAATCTTCCTTGTCCATGGAACATTGACATAGAACTGATCAGAACTGTGTGAACATGAGCATACTCATTTAATTGCTGTCATTCTGACATGATATGATGTTCATTCACACATTCATTTCATCTGTTTGTGACAATACTCATTGCTTCCTCTTGTGGCAGATGTTGGCAATACCCAGCTCTGGGGAATACATTACATAATGGAGTGGTGTTTGCATCTGTTCTCATCTGTCTGCAAAATAACTGTGTCAGGTATGAATGCCTTACACAAGGCTATCATGTATGTCACACTCTGCTCCCACATTTTTAACATCACACACACACCTACATATGGGATGCATAACCATTAGAATATTGCAGTGCATAATTCCCTTCAAGGATGATTCTCCTCAAGAATGTGTTAGGCCTATTTTTGTGGAATACACAATTAATACAAAGAAAGACAGCCCCTGCAAGTAAGGTAACTGCCAGGTCCCAAACTAGTATCCAAAAAAGGATTGACCAGCAGACAGTGATGCAAAAACACATTGTAGTATTGCTATTATATTACTATTTATTACATATCTGTGCTAAAAAGCACATTCCACAAGTTGTCCTTCAAGGGTTAATAATTCCTAAGTTTTTTCAAATGAGATATATATTGGGGCTGTCCCTCAAACTGTTTAATGGAGTCACACAACAATGTAATCTCTGATAATTCTTGATCTACAGTTCTCTCATAATGCCCTGCCAAGAGCTCAACAAAACTCATGGTGGCCTTGTGTTCTGCCTCACTCCAAGCTTTCAATAAAAAATCATCACAGTTGTTAACTAGGGGTTGTACCCTAACCCTGAGACCCCTGGGTGTAATATCTTTAAGCATATATGCCTTGAATAATCTTAAACGCCATATGTTACCACGTAATGACGTCATACTCATTCAATTTTAAAACTTGTGTTCTAGAGGAATTATCTATGGGTGTGGATGTCCCAAGATTTCCATCTGGATGATCCCCATCCAAACCAAGCACCGCCAAATCATTGCGATCCCAGGCCAAACCATTAAGTAAACTATTAATATCCATACTAAATGCCTAACTACCTTTAAATACACTGATGAGTCACATGTTTCTAATCACCACAGCTAAATAGAGGGATCTTTCTGATATGTACTTTTTACACTGAAGAAGGCTGTGTTGTATTGGCCGAAACCGGTCTGGATTTTTTCTCTGTATGGAATGTGCTTTTTAACATAGATATGTAATAAATAGTATAATAGCAATACTACAATGTGTTTTTGCATCACTGTCTGCTGGTCAAGGTGTTTTTGGATACACAATTAATACCCAGGTCATTGTTAGCAATGATGGGATGGGTTTGATCCTTGCAAAAGGAATTGTGGCTTTTCAGGCATTAGTATTTTCCAATGTTATAGTGATAGAATGCACGCTGTGCAAATATCCCATAATATATATACTGTCCTTCCAAACTGTCATCTGAACTGAGCATATCAATGACATTCATGTGTCATGTCATTCCCCTGTCTTACAATGTTAATTTGTGTAACAGTCACATCCTAAAATATCATGTCTGCTTTTATTTACCTATTTTTGCTCGGGAAATGTGACCACCATTAATTAATATGACATACGTATTGCAAAATTTTCTTATTGCAAAATAGTCTTGTTACATAAGAAAATTCACATCAATTATCTTAATAGATTTGAACATTTACCTTCCCTCCTTACATATTTCTGCATTCATCTCTCTGATTTCTGTGTACATTGTTCTCAGGACACTTTTCCAGTCTGGTAACCCATGTGTTGTAGTTACCCTTGCCGTTTGCTCTCCCCTCTTTCTTATTTCTGTATTCATACATATGATTTGTATGCACAGCACCCTCAGTAAGCATTTCCAGCTTATGTACAGCTTGCATGATTCGCCTTACTGAGCTCTTCATGCTGTCTGCGTGAACATGCTTAACAGGTTTGTCCATAGGCAGGCTCGTTTGTTTACTGCATGTGTTTGTGCTGCTCAACACATTTTGCTAGCCGCCAACACTGTTGCTGGCCACAAAAACATATTTGCCTTCATGTAGACATGATGAGCAGCATGCATATGCGATTAGTGCTGCTGTTCATTGCACCGATAAGTAAACATCATGTAGGCCTCATGTGAAGCCTACTCAATGTTTTATAAATCCCTGCCATTTGATATGAGACTTAGCAGTCATGAAGAGGTAAGACTTACATTCAAAACAGTGATCTAAATATTAATCTTAGCCACCTTTTCTTTTAGTTCACTGTTTGTAATAAAACAAAACTAGGCTACCTTTTCTTCAGGCTCCTCTTTCATTTAGCTTTGAGTTTTTTTATGACTTTCAGCATTTCATCTGCTGTGATATAAAAGCTTAATTATTTATGTTAATGGGATTCTTCTTTCTCTACAGAGCCCAACACAAAGAAAGCTATGATAATGAATCATTCTATAAAAGTAAATGTTTAAACACTTGCATTGTAATCTTTGACCATTTTATGTTATATATTATGTTTTTTAATAGAAAAAGTTGGAAACTAATAATTTTAATTTTTTGAACACCATAATAATTATTAAAAAGAAAACTTAGTTATGCATGAGAAAAATACTGTGATTTTAAAACTGAGTGTTTTAATGAACTTCATTTAATTTTTATCCTAATTGTTTGTAGGTATTTAATACCTAGAAAGAAAATATGAGTTTCCCATTTATTCAAGGCTATATTTGCTAAGTGATGTTCTATGTAGTCCTTATTATGAAATAAGCACAAATGTCAAATGTTGAGGAATTGTGCCACCACTGTGATATATACAATAGTAGAGGTTAGGTCAGCCCAGCTTATGACAACAATCAAAATTAAAGCTCATACATAATGCATTAAAGCAGCATGTGTTCCACTGACATAGTTTTACAAGCATATGTTTCAAATACAGTGTGTAAAGTACATAATTATGATTCAGATTAACAAGGCAGATGGGAAAACAGTATAATATTCTACGTGCAGCAGCTATGCTCTCAAAAACTGATGGTCATTAACAAACGCTATTGGGAATTAGTCAAAAAATTTCCACATATCACATCCTGGTTTGCCAGTGTTATCTAGCATTAATTTTATTCGAACCTTTTATATGCCTCATTTACTTTAGTCAGTATTTTATATAATAAACATTTACCCTACTGCAAGATATATATAAACAAACTGCAAATGCAGGGCAGGAGAAAAACAAATGCACAGATCATAAATTACATCCAAAAAAATAAATAAATAAATCCAGCACTCCAAAAATTAAATAAATATCCATTTACTGATGCCACAATGACAACTCGTGAATCCCACAACAGAAATAGGGTTTATGGGCATTACAAGTTACCACTGGGGCATCAATAAGTGGCTATTTATAGGATTTTTGGAGTGCTGGATTTTTTGGTTGTATAGGTTCATAGGTTCATAGGTTGGTACTAGGCTATTGGCCCTAGGGCCTATGCAAGCCTAGCCATAACAATTCCCTGGATATTTCTTCCCACAATATTTATGTCAACAGGCCCCTGTCTAGCAGGGCGACTGGCATGATCCCCAGGATGAATTTCCTATCTCCCATCCAATCATCAAGATTCCTTTTGAAGAGGGCCAATGAGGCGTTCTGCTTGATATGTATGGGCAGTCTATTCCAGAGTATGGGGAGTCTCTGGGTCAGGAACCTATCCCTCCAGCATGTTTTGTTCATTGTGATGACAAGGTTTAGATCCCTGGAGCATGTGGCTCTGAGGGATTGGGATTTCTTTAAGTGGAGCATGTCCAACAGCTCAGGGTTTGACATGGCCTTGTATGTTAATGCCCTTTTTCAAGGTTAGTATACTGTGCCTCTGTCTAACAGTGACACAGAAGTGATACCGATCTCCCATCCACTCATCAAGATTCCTCTAGTAGAGAGTCAATGAGGGACTCTGCCTAACCTGGACTGGGATTTTATTCCAGTGTGAAGGGAGCCTCTGGGTTATGAATCTGTCCCTCCAGCATGTCCTATTTATTTCAGTGCTGAGGTTCAAGTCTCAGCTCGATGGGATTTGATTTTCTGAGGTGCAGCATGTCCATTAATTCTGGGTTGGACATGGCTTTATCGTCAGGCACAGATCGCCTCTGAACAGGCGGTATGCCACTGAGTAGAGCTGGAGTTTCTTTAGATGGCAGCATATGGCATCTGTTTGAGCCCTTTGATCCTCTTGGTGAGGTACTTCTGGGGTCTTTCCAGTTGCTGCAGGTGTCTGGTAAGGTACATCCCAAAAGGGCATTGTACTCAATTATGGGGGATGAGTAAAGAGGCACGATGACCTCCCTGATCTAGATGTGAATCCCTTCATGATTAGGTGGGATATATAAAATGTTTTTCTAACCACTTTGCGTGGTTGTCAAATGAGAGATTGCTATCAACTTGGGTCCCCAGGTCCCTAATTACTTCTTCTGTACTTAATGGATTACCACCTATGTGGTAATTTGGCACTTTGTTTGCCAAAGGGATGACTATACACTTTTGGCATTTAGCATGAGGCCATGGCTCTGGCACCAGTTGTCTGTTTCTATGAGGCCTTTGGAGGATGCTTGTGTCGGCTGGAGAGTCGATTATGGCGCAGTTTGCAGTCATCTGCGAACTTGGTCAGCCACAGTCCTTCTGTGTTGGCCTGTACCTCCGAGAAATATATACCGAACAAGAGAGGTCCCAGGACTGAGCCGTGTGGGACACCACTTGTAACTGGTTTGAGTCTGACATGGCCCCAGCAATTCTAACCATGTGGGTCTGTCCTTGAGCCAATTTGCAATCCATCTAGTGACATAGGGTTTATATTTAAGCTGGTGAGCTTATCTATAATGCCCGAGTGGGGTCCAGGTAGGCTGTGTGGACCACCTTCTCCTCGTCAATGGCCTTGGTGACTGTTTCAAAGAAATCAACCAGGTTTAAGAGGCAGGATCTGCCCTTAACAAAGCTGAACTGGGTAGGATCCAGTGTTTGTCCATGATGATCCTTTCCATAGCTTTGCAGACCAAGCTAGTCAGGCTTATGGGGCGATAGTTTCTAGGATCCGTTGAGGCACCACCTTTATGGAGAGGGACCACTGTTGCTGTCGCCACTCTTGGGCACATATCCTGTAGTAAGGCTGAGATTGAACAGTAGTTTTATGTTTGGGTTTAGCTCTTCTTGGAGTTCATGCATCTGGTCCCATTTATGCTGTGTTTTTGCTTTGGAGAGGGCGGCTCTTACCTGAGCATCTGAGATTTCAGGGGCAGCACTCTGCTGGGACAGATATTTGCCTTTTGGTGGGAGGGGAGAAGTTTGCGCTGAACCTGTCAGCTAGGATGTTGGCAATGTCTGTGGGTTCGGTGTATTTTTGTCATTTTGGACTAATTCTGAGCATATCTGGGAATTACCACCCAGGTTCCTAACATAACTAAAGAAAGCCTTGTGATTATCCTTAGTGTCCTGTGCAATTTTTCTCCGAAGCTGGCCTTAGACAATTTATGTGTGCCCGTAGTTTTTGCTAATACTGATCAGTGATGCCTTCCCTTTTTGGGATTTTGCTCTATCATCTATTGTATAGTTTGTTTATGGCTGGGGTCCACCAGACAGGACGTCTGCCTTTGGGGATTGGGTCTTGTTTTATTTGGGATATGATCCATGCATTCCTGAAGGTGTTCATAGAATCGTTTATAAAGGATTGGTCTGGGCATTTTCCACAGGCCGGGGCTTTGAAGGATTCCACCTCAGTTTTGAGGAGTGTGAAATTTGCTTTAGAGAAGTTTTCCACTGTGGTTTTCTGGGCAGGGGGTGGGGTCGGGATGTGAATATCCAGTGAGATTAGTTTATGGTCTGATCTTACCAGTGAGGATACTTCTGGTCTAGAGCATAGAGTCCCCATGTTGGTGATGATCAGGTCCAGTATGTTTTCCCCTCTTGTGGGAGTGGTAACAAGTTGTTCCATAGCATTTGAGTTTATAAATTCTAGGAACCTTTGGGCTAGGGTGTTGGAGCTAGAGTAATACTCCTAGTCTATGTTTGGGTAGTTGAAGTCGCCCAATATAATGGTGTTTGGAGAGACCTTCATATTTTCCAGTGTTCTCAGGAAAGCCGAGTGTTTTGGGGCATTATACTCTATAATGGGTCTAATGAGGGATGAGTACAGTGGGAAAATGACCTCCTTTTTTCTGGATGAAAAGCCCTTAGTGATGAGGTGTGCCACATAGAAGGGTTTCCTGACTGTTGTGGCAATGTGGTTATAGAAAGTGAGACCACTGTCCACCTGTGTCCCTAAGTCTCTCATCACACTTTCGATGTTTAGTGTCCTGCCACCTATGTGGTAACTCATGGATACATGTTTTTTTCCAAAGGGGTTTACTATACATTTCTTGGCATTAAGCTTGAGCCCATGGCTCTGGCACCAGGCATCTGTTTCTGTAAGGCCCTTTTGTAGAATATCCACATCATTTGGGGATTCAATAATGGCTCCCAGTTTGCAGTCATCTGCAAACTTTGTTAGCCAGAGTCCCTTAGTGTTGGCCTGTACTTCAGAGAAGTAGATGCCAAACAAGAGTGGTCCCAATAATGAATCCTGAGGTACTCCACTTGTCACTTGTCTGGAGCTGAATTTGGAGTTGGCTACTTTTACTGTCTGGGTTCTGTCAGTAAGCCAGTTAGCAACCCATTGAGTGACGTAGGGATTTATGCCCAGCTTAGTAAGTTTATCTATGATTCCAGAGTGGGGGATGGTGTCAAAGGCCTTGTTGAGGTCCAGATAGGCTGTGTGGACTGCCTTACCCTCGTCCATAGCTCTGGAGACTGATACGAAGAAGTCAATCAGATTCAGGAGACAAGATCGGCCCTTCACAAACCCAAACTGGGTGGGGTCCAGTGTTTGAAGGTTGCCAATGTCTTTGTTTATAAGTTCCATGATAATGCGTTCCATGCCCTTGCAAATCAGGCTTGTCAGACTGATGGGGCGGTAGTTCCCGGGATCCAAGGTGGATCCTCCCTTGTGGAGCGGGATTACTGTAGCTGTGCGCCACTCTGTGGGCACGAAGCCTGAGGTGAGGCTATGATTAAACATGACAATTAGGTGAGGTGCCAGTTCATTTTGTAGTTCATGTAGTACACAGCCTGGGATGTCATCTGGTCCCATGGATGCTGTATTCTTAGCTTTGGAGAGTGCGGTTTCTACCTGTGTGGCCATGATTATCGGAATTTGGCAATCTTTTGGTATTGAGATGGGCCCTTTAGGGGGTGAGAGTGGGGTGAAGTTGGCACTAAATCGATCTGCCAGAATATTGGCAATATCCTTGGGATCAGTATATTTAATGTCATTCTGTTGTAACTCAGAGCAGATCTGAGCATTGCCATTTAAATTCTTGACATAACTATAGAATGCCTTGTGGTTGTCTTTGAAATCTTTGGCAATTTTATTTTCGTAACTAGCCTTTGAGGATTTTATGAGTGATCTCAGCTTCTTACTGGGGCTGGTGAGGGAGTTTTTTGCATCCTGGGATTTTCCTCTTTTTTGCAACAGTTTCTTCCTTCTGTTGTATAGTTTGTTGTAGCAGGGGACCACCAGATTGGCTTCCTTTTTTTGGAGAAGAGCATCTTGGTTCTATTTGGGATGGCACGATTCATGCACGAGTGGATGTGCTCGTACAGTTCCTTAGTGTAGGATTCTGCAGTTGAACTTCCAGATCCCATCTGCGTGGGTGTTGTGAAGTTTGTCACTTCTGACTCCAGTAGCTTGAAGTTGGCTTTGGAGAAGTTTTTTAAGGAGGTTTCCTTACTGGGGGGTGGGGGTGGGATGTGGATACCAAGGATGATTTGCTTATGGTCAGACCTGACCAATGAGGGCGTGACCACTGGTGTGGAGCATCTATCTCCCATGTTGGTAATGACCAGGTCTAGGATATTGGAGCCCCTGGTGGGACAATGGATTAGTTGATCCAGGGCATTGGAATTTATGAATTCCAAGAACCGTTGGGAAAAGGAGTTGGTACCTGAGTAGTTTTCCCAATTAATGGCAGGGTAGTTGAAATCACCCAGTATTAGAGTGTTTGGTTGTATCTTAATATTTTCCAGTATGTTTAGAAAGGTGTAGTGAGAATCTTGGGGCATGGTTGGGGATGTGTAGCAAGCTACAATTTGGATTGCAGTCTTACCTAGTGTTAGTTGCACCTGGAGAATTTCAGATGCATTGTGTTGGGAAACTAGCCTGGAGGTGTGAATATCTTTGGTGAATATGGACACTCCTCCACCTTTAGTGTTTCGGTCCTGGTTTTGTGGCCAAAAAGTGTGGTAAGAATTGTAGCCTGGTATTGCAGGGGTGCTCTCTGGAGCCTTGAACCAGGTCTCAGTTACTGCACAGATATCGATGTTTTCCATTTTTAGGAGTGCCTCAAGAGAGTGCATTTTGAGGTTTAGACTTCTAGCATTGAGTAGGATTACCTTCAGATTTTGCCTGCTTCTATCTGTTATGGTGGTGGTTTTATCCTTTGAACCTTGCCTAAAAAAGGCACTATAGGGGTGGCAAGAGCTTTAGCCAGTAACCTGAATCCCAGGGGTGACAGGTGCAGACCATCTTTGGCAAGGCATCGTGGTTTGTTGATCATGTCTTCCCAGCAGACAAATACTGGATCTCCTTTGAATGACACCAGAAGCTTAGCCAATTGTTGAAGTCAATCATTTTGTCCTTATACTGTGGTATCATTTTGGGCAAAGGAAGAATGCTACTCAGGGCTAGGGTCATACCTGCCTGGGTCACATGATCCAAGAGCTCTTCCATATCTCTTTTCATGTAGTCCAGGGAGGTATGTCTCAAGTCATTCACTCCAGCATGGACAATGACAGAGTCGTATTTGTACTTGTTGTGGAGTGACTTGAGTGCATGCGTTATGTGGTGGATCCTGGCACCCGACAGGCAGCTGACTGTAATTTTCTCCTTGTTCAGTCTGGTGAGTGGGACATCAGTGTGCCTGACTATAGAGTCACCTATGACTAAAGTGTTGGGTACATTGTCTTGCCTTAGGGGCTGTTGTTGGGTGGCACACTGGTGTTGTGAGCTATGTGGCACTTTGGTTGTGACTGGTGTTTGTTTGCTTTTCGGCTTCGGAGGTCCTTGTTGCTTGGGCAGGTTAATGTTAAGGGCCTCCGCATATGTGGGTTTAGTGTTGCTATGTGTGGGTGATGATGGTGTGGGTTTTGAAGGGCTATGAGCTGCTTGAGGTGTGATGCAGGTGTTAACCTTCTCCTCTTGACTGTCTAGCACAATCTTGGCCAGAGAGAGCTTTGCTTCCAGTTTGGCTATGTAAGTGCATCTCTCGCAGGTTGTAGTGTTGGGTAGTAGGAGGAGAGGATTGTCTGTGTACATGAGGCAGCTGCCGCATTGCCCCAGTATGCCCAGATTCACCAGGTGGACAGGAGAAATCACCGGAAGCTGACCCTTGGACATGTCTGTTTAGGTGCTTTCATGTAAAGTTTAAGAGCTGTTTTCCCTTACCTTTGCAAGGTACTTTGCAATTATAGGCTGTTTAGTGCCTATGATTAATTTCTCCTTATTGACAAGGAGAGCTGAGTGCTTGTATCTGTTTCAGGCTTCCTAGTGCTTTCCAGCAGGTTCTAGAGCAAGTGCTAGTCACAGGGGTTCAGATTTTAGTGCTACTACTGAGAAACCAGCTAGTTTTAAGGGAAAATTTGAAGAGCAGACTTTCTGGCACCTGGAATAGTTTATCTGTAGCCTCGCAGTGCTGCACGATGTGAAAAATGTGCAAACACATGCGTTTTTAAGCCAGAAAGTTGAAAGGGATAGAAATCAGCCCAAAAGGCTAATAACATTACAATTTCAGATCTGGAAATCACTCCTCTAGCGTTAGATAGGCAGTACAATGCTCACCAGTCCCACTGGTAGGCAGTAGGACTTCCCTCTACCAATGCAAGGTCTGGATAGCTCTGAGCACAGAAAATAAAGTCCTGAGACAAGCAAAGCTTGGGATATGTACTGGCTAGAAAAGGTGGGAAACGAGCAAACAAGATAGTATATATTTTTTTGTTGAAACAGGCTAAACAATGCAATAATACAGTAAATAAACACAGAAAAGGCTAACACACTTGAGTGTGTAGTCCTAGACAGTAAATGCAATTAAAACTCTACAAAATTAGAAATTTAAAACTTTTTTAAATGAAGCAAGGCAAGTGCACAACTGAAAAACGATTTAAGAGGAAGTAACACAGCAGAGTAAGTAGCTAGTCTACATATACAGAGAAGTCTATATATACAGAAAAGCAGCTAAAACATACAAACACTTCAGATGCAGTGCAACCTAGAGCACTTGAGTTGTAGCAATATTAAGGCAATTACAGTTATAATAAATATACTCTATATTTCCAAAATAGGTGTGTATATCTATATCTGTATCTACATATATCTAGCTATCTCTCTATATAACTATATATAGCTCTCTCTCTCTCTTTCTGAATTTTCATACCACTTTTCATATAAGAAGGTTCAGAAAAGCCCAGAAATATAGAACTATTACTAACAATGAGTTTCACACTATTCAGAGGAAGAATCTTTTTTTTTTTTATTTTTTGGTCACTCCTTGCACATCATTCTTATTAGCTTGGTGCCTAGTGCCTCACATCCACACCAGAACTACCATCTAGTCTGTACCCTTCTGGACTTACTTCAGAATTGTTGGGACCAGTTGTAAATTCTAAGGGCATCCTTGGGGGACAAGACGTCTTTGCTACTCTGCAGGCTGTTTTTTTCTTTTACATGCCCTACCCACTTCCCTTTTCCTGCCTCCCTCACTCATTGACTACTTCTGCGGACAGCTACCCTCTATGGATCATGGACGGTCACAGGATGGACATACACATCCCTCCCTGCCACCCTGTCAGTAGCCCAAGCTGTTCATTGAACCAGGGTCAGCAGGGGCTTTATCTCTCTTTGCCATCAAAGCAGCTCAGATGAAGAATCTCTTGAGGAAATACCATGATCACTTCATGCAAGATTAATGAAGCAGTTGGAGTAAGAGTATTTACAATTATGGTTTGTGAAGATAACAACTTTATCCCAGTCTTAATGGGTAGGCAAATTTGTCCATCTTGGTTTCTTTTCAGCCATGATTGTGGGAGGCAAAAGGAAATACAATGCAACCCCCCCCACACACACACATATTTGTATATATAGTTGGATAGATGTAGATATAGGCATCTATATAGTTACATTATGTGTATATATATATATATATATATATATATATATATATATATATATATATATGTAGATGTGGATAGATATAGTGAAAAATGGATGGCTGAGTGGTTCTTGAATGATATGGAACTCATCTATCACATTTCAAGTCCGGATATATGTGTGTGTGTGTGTGTGTGTGTGTGTGTGTGTGTGTGTGTGTGTGTGTGTGTGTGTGTGTGTGTGTGTGTACAAAATTGATGGCTGAGCAGTTTTTGGAAGATGTGGAGTTCATTGATTACATTTAACCAAGTCCAGATTTGTTAACTAGTAAATAATATGAGAATAGGATTTCCCACTTTGGGACACATGGTAGCACCTATTCCAGTGATTCAATGGTTTGAGATTTGACAGGACAAACATGCTATTAACTTGAGTATGTGCAAGTAAACTTATAGGAACAGAATTTTATATATATATATATATATATATATATATATATATATATATATATATATATAATAAATATATATTTATTTATTTATATTTTTTTTATTTTACATTTGTTGACTGGGATAGTCCAACTGGATGCATGTCCATTTTCAGTGGAGGCCCGGGGAGAAAAGCTCCAAGGGTAAGCAGATACAGCATTACATAATACCAGCATTACATATTACAAAAAGACTATTTACAGAGATTACATAAGTAAGCAAGTTAAACAAGTTCCACAGGTTAGAATTAATCCCGAGTGTAAATCAGGATTAAATTAAATTACACAGTAAGATGGTTAACAGATTTTTACACATTCTTTCTTTGTTTACTGGGAAAGTCCAACTGGGTTGGGTAATACCCATTTTTAGAGGAGGTCCGGAAAGAAAAGCTCCATTTGTTTACATTGCATTATATTTAGTTCCAGTTAAACACAGAGCAGTTACATTTCTATTTACATTTATACACATACAGTAGTTACTATTTATATATTCTAAGATTTTTACAGAGATAGATGTTAGTAAAGAAAGCCACATGTAACTTAGTGGATTGCATTTCAGTGAAAGGTTGACAGTATTCTGTTTAAGGATAGTGTTTGGAGAGTATTGTATGGTGAATACAAACTCTTAACCTGGTGATGAGCATGTGCAGGACCAGGAGTGGTTAACATGTTTTTTGAGCAGTGGTTTAAAACTATTTTGTTTGTTGGAGAGTTTTATTTGTGTGAGGATACTATTCCAGAGTTTAGCAACGTATTGGGAGTACAGTGGGTTTCCTGCAACATTATTGTGAGTAGTAAGAATTTGTTACTAGAACAGAGTTCCCTTGCTGGACAGTAGGTTAGTAATAAGTTATGTAGTGCAGGACATTTTTCTGGATGATGATTTAGTTTGTGTGCTGTAGTTACTTGTGAATATGTTAGGTAGTCATGAAGTTCAAGCCAGTTTAATGGTTTTAAGCTATGCCAGTGGTGGGTCCTATGAAGAAGATTGGTGACAAATTTAGCTATTTTATTGTAGTATCTTAAATATAAGATTTCATCAAGACACCCAATAATCAAACCCAAATAATTCTTCTTATTCTTTCGGCTTTTCCTGGTTAGGGGTCGCCACAGTGGATCACCTGTCTGCTCATGATTGGCAGTGGAGTTTTACGGTGTCGAGTTGCCAGTCCGGCACCCAACCTTCCATGGAAGCATACACACACACAGTCACACCTAGGGCCAATTTAGAGTGTCCAATCCACCTACAGCATGTCTTTGGGATGTGGGATAAAACTGGAGCACCTGGAGGAAACCCACATGACCACAGGGAGGACATGCAGACTCTGAACAGAAGGCACCCCAGCCAAGGATCGAACCGGAGAACCTCTTGCTGTGAGGTGGCAACGCTAACTGCTGCACCACCGTGGCTGCCCAATCAAACCCAAATAATTAACAAACATAATTGAAGGTCCCTTATCTCACAAAATCACTTAATGACTACTATAAATATTAAAGATATACAAGTAAAACAATATCTTCACCAATCAAACCTCAAACAGCATGTTAATCACAATAAAAATGCAAAGCATGTCAATAAACAGGTACATATTAACATTATAACTACATCCCCTACCTCACATGTTATCTAGCTTAGCTAATATACTCTCGTGGGTGTAGCGTTGTTAGAGTCGCCAGCAGTTTATTTAAAGTGTCGATGATGTAATGCTTTTTGAATTGGTGCTACAGGGCCGGTTGTCGATTTAGTCAGTTGTCGACGGTGTAATATGTACCCCAATAAACATAGTGGCATAAATCAGGCCTAACTGTATACTACTTGTTGCACATCTAAAACTTGTATTTCTAAACAAAAATATGGACAAGTTTTCAGTAAATATCATATTAACTTCTTTAATACAAACACACCGGCAGTGATTTATTTTATTTTACTTGATTTTATTATATTTATTAATATTATTTGTTGAAAGGGACAGAATACTGATCCACTTGGACCATTTCCAGGTATAACCTGAGGTGACAAAGTGGCACATACAATTAACAGCAGTCAGTAGGGGTGGTTATACATTATTATGACAAAAGCATGTAACAGAAGTTGTATAAAGTTAAATAAAGTGGTCATTTGCTATATAATTTATTCAGAAAGCTTACTTAAAGTTGGGGAGGAAGATATTCAAGCAGAAAGGTCTAAGGGTAGAATGAAGCAGAGTGGAAGGATGGTGGGAGGGAGATGAAGGAGGAAAAGGAGGGATGAAGAAATTAGATGTGTGATGGGAAACCAGTAAAGAGGAAATGAACAAGGGATATTAGATGTGAGTGTGGTGCATGTTGATGAGATGAGAAGAGACCCATTAGTCAAGAAGGCAGTGTACTTGGATACAGTGCAAGGATTTTAAGTGATACTTCTAATTTAGAAGAATTTACATTGTCTTCTTTGAATAAGGATTTTAGTTCTGAGTGAGAGTTTAGAAAAGTAGGGTTGGATTTTATTGGGGGTGGGATGGAAGACCAAACATTTGGAGCATGTAGGGAAAAGGAGTGTTAAGTAGAATGCAGTCTGAAATGTGGAGTTGTTGACTGTTGGTAGATCTTAGGACAGAATCTTAGGTTGATGAGGACTGATTTCTCATATAGTCTTCACTAGTTAAGGAAATGAGTTAGGGGCTGCTCAGCTTAAACACTAGGCCTTCTATGAAAAAGACGTCTCATGTATAATAAGAGTCATTTGGCTTAAGAAAGTATGGAGGAGCTGTGATCTCTTCCTATAGTGAGGATGATGAAGCAACAAATATTACAGGTAGTTAGTAGTTCTTTGACGATCTTTCTATAAAACATGACATACTTCTCAGCCTGCAGACACTGAACTTCCAGCAAAAAGGCTTTTGAAAAGTAGGTATATCTGGGCAAATATATGGACAGCTAAACAGCATAAATTGCACATACCTAATAGCACAACCTACTTCTGATAGGATTATTGGATGACACCAATCAGAAACACAAGTTTTAAAAGGTTTATAAAAGAGAAGATACAAAATAAAGCAAAAATACAAAGAAAATAATAAAATGTATTTAGTTTTGACTATGACGGATTAGTAAAATGGTACTCACCACACACATAGCAAGGAAAAAATGCTGTCAAATTCAGTCGTCACATTGTAAGAACCTTGATTTTTTAGCATCCTAGTGTGACTGCATTTAACTTACATTGTATCAACAACAGACTGCTACTGCAACAAACATGCATAAAATATGCACTTGGAGAAAAAAATGAAAATACCACCTCAAACTATTCTAAACTATTCTAAAATATTCCAAACTATTCTAAACTATTCTAAAATATTCTAAACTATTCTAAACTATTCTAAAATATTACATAGTCCTGACAAGCGCCTCTGCTTAATATCAGTTATGCACTGGTACTCAGCACTTCACTCTCTCAGAACGGTTGACAAATTCATGGCTATTATTACCCAGCAAGTAACTCTAACAAGGATACCTTTTACTCCTCCTGTTTCCAAGCATTGCAATTTTCTATCCATGATACCTTGTAACATCAACAAAATCTCACATTTCAAACCATAACTTATATCCCACCTCACTCACAACTGGATATGTGACTGCACACCATCTCAGGATAGCTTAACACCACACCACCCAAATTCCCTGTCAACGTTTCTATACTCTTCTGTGTCTGTTTATTTTCTTTTGAACAATTGTTCACTTCTCTCATACCTCTTTAGCTTTCTTTCTCCTTTTTTCCTCAGTTTTTTCTACCTCTAGCCGCACAGAGCATTTGGGTCATTCCTGTTTCACTTTCTCATTGATCATTGTCCTTCCTGCCTTCTTGATATAAGAAACCATTTGTGCAGCATTCTCAGTGTTTGCCCCTGTTCCATGTGTAGTCTGCATTTCCTGTATTACCTTCATCACTTCCTCCCATGTTCCTGTGTTTCTTTTCTACCCTATCTTCCTTTAACATTTCTTTATCATTTGCCTGCTTCACCTCTCATATATCTCTGTTTCTGTGGTTTCTATGTTCTAATTCTTCCTTCCATTTCTTCAATGGACTTTCATGCCTTTTTGTTTTCTTCTCACCTGCCTCCCATATTTTCCACCTTCCTTTTCTAATATTTTCTTGACAGGCTGAACTTCTCCTGTAGTTCTTCCAGAGACTTGAATACCCTTAATCCATCTACCTCATTTTTTTTACTTGTTATGCTATACTCCTGTCTAACTCCTCCTTCACCTGAATAAATAAGTATGGGGGCATAGGGTATCCTTATCTAGTTCTCCTTGCTACTGTCACCATGTTTAATACCGTCCCACTGATCATTATAACTCCTCCTTCACCTGAATAAATAAGTATGGGGGCATAGGGTATCCTTATCTAGTTCTCCTTGCTACTGTCACCATGTTTAATACCGTCCCACTGATCATTATTCCTACTTATGGATTCATATATATTACTCTTACCCATTTTATCAAGTTTTCCCCATTTTTCATTTCCAGTTTACTGAGCCAAATGCCTTGTGCAGCTCAAAATGAACTACCCCCCTTTCCCTTCTTGTTTCTTGTCATCAAGCTCCCCCAATTGTCATCTTCTTTCCTACCTTTACAAAGCCATTCTGAACCTTGTGTGTGATTTGTGGTAAGATTTTGCCTAACCAGCACCTTTGCCATGATTTTAATATCTGTATTTTTGGGAAACCGATCTGTAACTTCCCACATCTGTACTGTCTCGCCCTTTATTTGGGATCACTGTCACTCTGACTTCTTGATAGTTTTAGATATCTGTCTCCTGTGTAACATTCTGTGATATATGTTTTTGCTTTGTTTATCTATCGTCCCTGCCTGTAAAACTTTACTGGTTATCCATGAAGTCCTCCCAACTTTTTCTGTTTCATCCCCATAGCTGCCTTTCTCATCTCATCTATTGAATTCTTTTCCTCTAATTCCTGCCACTGGTCCTATATCATTTTGTATATTCCTTTCTTTCTGATTCCTTCCAGATTCATCTTGTTGTTCTTTTACTCTCTTTTGTTAATACTCCATAAATGCCTCTCTTATTTTCTTGTCTTCTTTAGTATACTCCTGTATTCTTCTCTTATCATGTTTGCCTTTCTTGTCTTTTTTCTTTCTGTATTTGTTCACTAGGTGTTTTCTTGCCTCCTCCCTGGTGCCCACCAGTAGTCCTTCAAGTACCACTGTTCCATGTCTGTTATTGTTCTTATTTTGTTTTCTAGGAGGACTCATATTGCTGCCTTTTCCACCTTTAACTCCCCTCTGAGCTCTCTGACTGCCCATATGTTTCACTTTACTTATACTAGTTTGTCTTCCATCCTTTGTTTTTCTTTCTCTATCTCCCTTCTGTTTCATCCATCCATTCTCATTATTTTCCCTCTGATTGTGGCTTTAATCTCATCCCATCATTCCCCTCCCATATAGTCACTGTGTCTGAGCTGACAAATTAAGTGCAGATTTTGCTCCACCATAATTATAGCTAGTCCACAGATTCCACAGTCACAGCCACAACCCTAAATAGTATGGAACAGGTCCACTCTACCCTTTCAAAAACAAAGAGGATTTCATTTGTGGGCCCTGATCACTTATGCATTTACCTGGTTATAAGTATGAAAGATGGCCTATCTTAACCCCTACTTAACCTCTTTAATCTCCTTAAGCCTGTCTAATGAAGAACTGCCCCTGTAATGTCATTGCACAATAATTGCTTAACCACAGATCCTAACAGACCTGTTAACCACACTAACCTCATATGTAAATCAGTGGATGATATTATCTCAGACCTCATTAATCTGGACATTGAAAATCATCAAATGAGCTTTATCAAAAATAAGCTCTCCTTATTTAATCTCATTCATTCCTTGAAAAAGTCACAGAAGCAGAAGATAGCAGTCATGCAGTATATACCACATATCTGGACTTGGACAATATCTCATGCAGAAATTAGTGGCAGGTTTGTAAATCTGAATTTAAATACATATATAGTGTGATGGATGGCTAACTGGTTGTCTGCCCATATGGCTAGAGTCACATGCAGAGGATTAGTTGGCTCGTTGAGTGCTCAGTGTCATTCCCCAATCTGGTTCATTCCCCAATCTGGTTCCCCCTAAAAGGGTCCTTGTACATGGGTCTACTTCACAAGACTGACAAACCAAAAGAATGAATCCCAAATGACTGAAAATTCAAAATACTGATCACATTTTAATGCAGGGGGCAAGTCCCCCAGCACCCCCTCATGTGGGTGGCTGTGCTCCCCACACCCCCTGCAAATTATATATACCAACTCCAAGATCACACAACAGTGGAAAAGGGGTAAATTCTATCATTCAGTATTTTGAATTTTCAGTCTTTTGGTTTTTCAGTCCTCTGAAATAGATCCCCTTGTATATTTGAAATCCAACAAAAAAATAAAAACAAAAACAAACAAAAAAACAAAAAAACAAAAATAAAAACAGAAAATCCCTTTTTGTACTTTAAAACATAGCAATTTACTTGCTACAGGTGCAACAAATGGCTTGCTACAGCTTACAGGGAGTGATGAATGCTGTTCTAAAAATGCATTGTTATCATTCATTTCTGAATGCATATAATGAAGTAAAACCCTAGCCCTAACAGAGCACTAATGCATTCTGGCATTCATAAACTGAGCGGCAGTAAGGAAAATTGCCCTGATATCTTGCTCAAGGGGGGACTGCCCCATTTACTCCACCTTAGTCATGCCTCTGCTCACAGGTACCACTTCTGAATGCAAGAAAAAGTTATCAGCAGTGTACCACAAGGCATAATCTCGGGCCCTCTCCAGTTTGACATCTGTTTCTCAGACTTTCAAGCCAACACTCCTGGCCTGTGTTTATCTAAGTTCACATAGAACTTTAACTTGAGTGGTGTTACTTGATCTTTCATTAACTCACAACTACTCATACACAGGTTGCATTATGATGTAAATTGGAGCAAGGACAATGGCCGCAACCTAAATGGGAAAACTGTAGCATAGTTGATTTTGGTAATAATAAAAATGTCCATATCATACCATATAGGTGACACACTCCTCTAACCAGACAGCATCATTAAGGATCAAGGCACTCTTGTTGATAATTTCTTATCTTTTCACCATGATGTCTCTGTAATTGTTTTGAAAGCCTTCCATCTGTATTATATCATTTCCAAAGCTTCCCCTCTAGGTCAAAAGAAGATTAACTCCCCTTTACTCATCTCTCGTCACACCCATTATCAAATATAATGCCCCCCTTGGCAAGCATTTGTTGGGACATAGTGTTCATCTTGACAAATCTCAGTTTCCTAACTAAAAAGATTAATGACCTGAAGACCCTCACCTATCCAGACAGTCTGGGATCCCTGTCTCTGTACTCAGTGTCTTAGAGACTCTTCCATGGTGATCTGTGTCTAGCCTCTTGAACCATAAAAGCTGACCTTCCTTGACCTCCTATTCCTTCACAGAACAATTAGTTTTGCAAATACCCAGTTAACAAAACTAAAACTTCACAAAGATAAATAAGGTACATTATAGGATCATAGGAAGTTACCAGGCTAATGGCCATAAGGCCCTTACAAGTCTAGCCAAGTTCTACCCTTATTTCCATGATCAGCACCTACTGCCCCTGTCCAAGAGGGACACAGGAGAACCCCCAGGGTGACTTTACAGTTACCCATCCAATCTTCCAGATTGCATTTGAAGAGGGCCAATGAGGTGGTCTGTTTGACATGAAGTGGGAGTCTTTTACAAAGGTGTGGTGACCTCTGGGAGACAAATCTGTCCCTCCAGCAGGTTCTATTAATGTCACATACTAGGTTAAGGTCTTTAGAGCGAGTAACCCGTCTACCATTTGACTTGTGGATATGCAGCCTTTCCACTAAAGCAGAGTCAGAGATGGCCTTATATGCAATGCACATATCACCTCTGAGTAGTCTGTATAAAACAAAATAAAGTGATAGGGATTTCAGATGATTCACATAAGATAGATGCTGAAGACCTTGAATTTTCCTTGTGAGGAACCTTTGTGGTCTATCCAGTTGCTGCAGGTGCTTGGAAACGTACATACCAAAAGGGCCGTTGTACTCAATTATTGGTCTGATGAGGGACGAGTGCAGGGAGGTTATAACTACTTTTTTTCTGGAGGCAATGCCCTTACTTATGAGATGATCAATATAGAATGCCCTTCTTACCACTGTGGCTACATGATGATCAAAGGTAAGATTGCTGTCAACCTGTATGCCTAGGTCTTTCACCACTGAGTGCGTATTTAGGGTGTTGCTATTTGTGTGGTAGTTAGCAGAAACATTGTTCTTACGGAAAGAGATAATAATACATTTTTTTTGCATTCAGTTTAAGGCCATGACTTTGGCACCGATCATTTGTTTGTGTAAGACCCTCTTATAGGATGTTAACATCATTTGGAGATTCTATGACCACTCCCAGTTTGCAGTCATCAGCAAATTTTGTTAGTCACAGGCCTTTAGTTTTTCCTTGTAATAGATTCCAAACAGTAGAGGTCCCAGGACAGATAACTGTGGAACAAAACTGGTTATGGGTCTGCTGTTGGAGGTGGATTCCCCCATTCTGACCATATGTATTCTATCAGTGAGCCAGTTATTGACCCATCTAACGGTATAAGGATTGAGACCTAGCTGGGTGAGTTTGTCAATGATTCCTGAGTGGGGGATAGTGTCAAAAGCCATGGCTAAGTCTAGGTAGGCTGTATGCACAGATTTCTCCTCATCCAGGACCTTAGTGACTGTCTCGAAGAAGTCCACCAGGTTTAACAGGCATGATTTCCCTTTGACAAACCCAAATTGACTAAGGTTATGTGTTTAAAGATTACTTATATCTTTGGTGATAAGGTCCATGATGATTCACTCCATGGCCTTGCAGATAAGGCTAGTCAGACTAATAGGTTTATAGTTCCTGGCGTCAGTGGAAGCACCACCTTTGTGCAAGGGAATAACGGTAGCCATTTTATATTCAGCTAGGTTGAAGCCGCTGCTTATACTATGATTGAAAAGAGTACCCAGTGGTGTTGCTAATTCTTGTTGGAGCCCATTAAGACGTAGCCTGGGATGTTATCAGGTCCCATAGATGCTGTGATTATGGCCTTAGAGAGGGCATTTATGACCTGCTCTTTATAGATACAAGGTAGTGTGATAGATTCATGTCCTTACATATCCTACACCCTTGCTACCTTCAAGAAAAACCTAGATAATGGGGTGGACAGTCTCATCCCCCCAATCTATCTTGTGTAGCCCTCATTGAGACTGGAGGGAACATGTGAACATGGTTTATTAGCTCAACTTCTAATGAACCATAAACTGATTACCTAGTATTTATGAACCTATGAGCCTATAAGTCAACTGGGAACAGATGTGACAGGAACAGGTGTAAGACATCAGTACAGTGGTTGGGCATGATAAGATGATTATCCAGATATGGCATAGGATCATTAATATGAGCCTGCATGCCAAGACCAAGGGTGAGGGACAGGATGATCCCTGGCAGTAGACCATCTGTACAGATCCATCTTATTAACACTGAGGAATTTCTACTGCCCATCAGTGGTGATAGTGAGAGAACTCTCATACTTGGTGATAGATTGGGTGTAGGAGCTGAGTAGGTGATGACCATCCAAGTATCATAAGAAAATGCAACAGGTCAGTAGTGCTGCATGCCATTCCTGTCAGATATTGCTTAACTAACAACTCTGCATGGCTTATTCAGGCATACACATCTGCACTTATGTCACGAAGCAAAATCAGGGCTATAGCAATACAACCATCACTACAAGACACAACTATTGAATGTCTGTAGCAGATGCATCAAATGAACAGAAACACATGTCATTCCTGTAGGAATTGACTCACATCTCTGTACAATTTACTCAGACAGAATAATCTGCATTTATGTTCATCAAGGACATCAGGGCTGCAACCAGCATGACAAGGTGAGTAAGTAGTCACAGACTATGTGTATTCTGGCATTCAAGCTCACAGACTATGTATATTACTGGCATGTAAGCTCACAGACTATGTGTATTACTGGCATGTAAGCTCATAGACTATGTATATTACTGGCATGTAAGCTCAAAGACTATGTATATTATTGGCATAAAAGCTCACAGGTTATGTATATTACTGGCATGTAAGCTCACATACTATGTATATTACTGGCATGTAAGCTCATAGACTATGTATATTACTGGCATCTAAGCTCATAGACTATCTATATTACTGGCATGTAAGCTCACAGTCACAGACTATGTATATTATTACATACATAGGTTAGTACTAAGCTAACTGCCCTTGCGAGCCATTTTAAGCCTAGCCAGTTATCCCTTGTGAGATTCAAACCCTGCACCTTGTGTTTGTAAGGCAAACACCTTAACTATTAGGCCACCCTCCCAACCCAAAAAACCCAGAGATAGGAGAATGTACACTTCTACAACTAGTGAACTGCAGATCAGGTTAGAACCCTGGCCTCTGGAAATGACATGCAAAGGTCTTAACCATTGAGCCACCATTGGCATAAAAGCTCACAGGTTATGTATATTACTGGCATGTAAGCTCACATACTATGTATATTACTGGCATGTAAGCTCAGAGACTATGTATATTACTTTCATGTAAGCTCATTGACTATGTATATTACTGGTATGTAAGCTCATAGTCATAGACTATGTATATTACTGGCATGTAAGCTCATATGCTATGTATATTACTGGCATGTAAGCTCACAGTTTATGTATATTACTGGCATGTAAGCTCACAGGTTATGTATATTACTGACATGTAAGCTCACAGACTATGTGTATTACTGGCATGTAAGCTCAGAGACTATGCATATTACTGACATGTAAGCTCACAGTCACAGATTATGTATATTACTGGCATGTAAGATCATAGACTGTGTATATTACTGGCATGTAAGCTCATAGACTATGTGTATTACTGGCATGTAAGCTCATAGACTATGTATATTACTGGCATGTAAGCTCACAGACTATGTATATTACTGGCATGTAAGCTCATAGACTATATATATTACTGGCATGTAAGCTCACAGACTATGTATATTACTGGCATATAAGCTCATAAACTATGTATATTACTGGCATGTAAACGCATAGACTATGTATATTACTGGAATGTAAGCTCACAGGTTATGTATATTACTGGCATGTAAGCTCACAGACTATGTATATTACTGGCATGTAAGCTCATAGACTATGTATATTACTGGCATGTAATCTCACAGGTTATGTATATTACTGACATGTAAGCTCACATTCTTTGTATATTACTGGCATGCAAGCTCACAGACTATGTATATTACTGGCATGTAAGCTCATAGACTATGTATATTATAGGTTTGTAAGCGCATTGACTATGCATATCACTGGCATGTAAGCTCACAGTCACAGAATATGTATATTACTGGCATGTAAGCTCACCGACTTTATATATTACTGGTATGTAAGCTCATAGACTATATATATTACTGGCATGTAAGCTCACAGGTTATGTATATTACTGGCATGTAAGCTCACAGGTTATGTATATTACTGGCATGTAAGCTCACATTCTATGTATATTACTGACATGTAAGCTCACAGACTATGTATATTACAGGTATCTAAGCGCATAGACTATGCATATTACTGGCATGTAAGCTCACAGTCCCAGACTATGTATATTACTGGCATGTAAGCTCACAGGTTATGTATATTACTGACATGTAAGCTCACAGGTTATGTATATTACTGGCATGTAAGCTCACAGACTATATATATTACTGGTATGTAAGCTCATAGACTATGTATATTACAGGCATGTAAGCTCATAGACTGTGTATATTATTGGTATGTAGCAACCTATCTGCTGCATGGTGGTGCTGAGAGGTAGAAACAGGTACCATCTTTACTAAAGGTCTGTTATCTGTATGTATTCACAAGTTCCACTAGGAGAGGACCCGATACAAGATGGCAGATGTTCCAGTTCCATGGCATAAAGAAATAATGCCCTGCCTATACAACAGGCTATCAGTTAGTGGCTTGGGTGCCTGCAGGAGGTAGCCAGGTGGATGAGAGTGAACAGCTGCTGTTGGCTTGCCCATCCTAGGTGCGGGAGGCAGTTTGTGCCCACCACTCGGGCGACACCTATCAGGAGCAATAGGTGTTCAACAATGGAGTAAGGATCTAGGAAGTCCATGCTGCCATAGTGCACTTAGTGTGAGATGAAATTTCGTGGCAGCTACTTCAGAGCTTGGTGAGCCACACATGGGGGTGGTCAGCTTAAGGAGGGGTTAGTCTACCATGACAGGACCAGCATGCTGGCTCTTTCCTTACCACCTGACTCTCTCATTTGGGGAAAGAATGGGTCAATAGTGTTTCCTAGTTAGGAATGAATGGGCTATGGTACTTCCATCTAGCTCAGGAATGCCTTTCCCTCATCTCTGCAGAATGAAAGGAATGATTGGATACCAGTAGTGGAAAAATTTAGTGAAGCTTTTTGTAGGGAGGAAAAAAAAAGCAAGTTGGCATATGCCAATGTCAGTGGTTCTCTAAATGCTGAGGATGATGGCTTCATGCACCCAGAACATTTTGAGGACACAGTATCACCATCATCAATGTTAACAGTACAAGTCACATTTCCATTTCCCACAGAAGTACAAGATGACTTTCCACCATCACCTGTGCTTATTGTAGGTCATCACATCCATGTATGCTCATGCCAATAGACAGTCAACAACACCACAGGCAACATCAGGGGGCTGCACCACTTCTGAGATGCACACACATGGAACTGAGGAGAGGCATATAGCTGGCCAATGCTGACATGACTCCAGAACATTCCTTGACCTGGGTGTTAGCTGTGGCACAGATCAGCAGATGCATAGATCTGTGATCCAGGCACAGATGGTCACTAATTAGACTATGTCAGAGCTTGACAGTGTGCTGTAAGACCCACATAAACACCGTCAATGATTTCAGGAACTGTGGGTTCTTCTACACTACATTCAGAGTGCCACAGCATGTTGATACCTAAAGCAGACATGCCTGTTGAGTGCATGATGGCCCACTTAGCATCCATTAGTGCACCCATGTGGCTATGGGGAACCAGCTACTATGTTCATGCTAGGGGACAGTTGCACACTACATCAGTTCATACCACATTAACAGATATATACACACATCATTTCTGAAATGGCCACAATAACACACTGCTCATGGCTGTGTCTTCCCCTGATTGCTGATGCTTTCCTAGACATGGTCAGTGCTTGTCCGGTATCACTGTGACCAGCACCACTAAATTAAATGTTCTGCTGGATATGGCCAGTGTTGATCTGGCTCTGCTGTGGACACAACCCTCTGGACAGCTGACTTAGAGTACTGCAGTTCAGTGTCAGCCCACTCCCCTGTAACATTACCATGGGCAGCACATACCCTTAGACAAACATGATATACTGACACCATCATACTGCTGGAACTCCACAGCAGGTGCCATGGTGATATTCCCCATACATGTATTTGATATACTGCACTGTCCCCTGAACCAACTACTTCCAGAACTGACACTTCAGGGTCACATGATACACACAAGCAGTGTTCCCCTGGAAGCTCCACAACATCACTGGAGGAAGTGATTCTTCCCCCAAGCCCCTAGCCATGTGCATGGTTATCACAGACACCATCCATGAACCTTCCACCTATGCAAGTGTTACTTTCCCCATCACTTTGCCCCTCCAACTGTGAAAATGATGTATGTCTTTTGTTCTCCCCTCTTGCCAATGTAGATATGAGACTGTCTGATGCACAGCATGACCAGCACATGCACTGTAAATGCATAGTAGGCTAATGCATGTATCCTTTTTTGTTCAGTGTTTATTTTGTCACAGAACATAGCTGTGGAACAGATACCACCACTTTTCTGATGACATGACATACTGTGCCCCCTATGCCACATAGAGGGCCAGCTTCAATTGGTTCTTCCAATAACTTCTCACTTAGCCCCTCATCTGGTACTGACACTGGTATGTCAGCCAGTGCACTGACCTTCCCTTGCTACAACAGTTTTCATAGCACAATGTTATGTAGCAAGCCAAAAAACACAGATATTTTGGGTAGGTCTCCAGGTCTCCAGAGCATCCTGTAGTGTGCCACCAGATGTATCCAGGCAGTGGAATTGGGCTTTGAGCTGTACAAACACACATTTGATGATGATCCCTATCTGCAACAGTGTGGTGTTGTATGTCATCTCTGCTATTGTCTGGGGGCTGCAAAGAGGGGTCATCACTATGGCTTCAAAATATATCCCAAGTTACCTGCAGCACACAACAGCAAACACCATTATGAGAAGACTGCAACCTATATCCATGTGACTAGACCCTTTTGGCATATTGGGCAGCATTGTGTGCACCTCCCATTTAGATTATCCTATGGAAAATCATCTTGTATGAAATGCTTATGGTATAGTTTGCACATGCGCCAGATGTGGGAATCATGGGAATTGCCTGAATGGTGCAAAGACATATCATATGTAACTCTATGTGGACTGCACACCACTTGACAGTTGAAGCAGTAGCATCTGTTCTGTTTGATATACTGGATGCCCTGAGCACGTGGAGCCTTTATACAAATGTGGGTTCAGTCTGTAACCCGCAGGAACTCAGGAAAATGAGCTACATCATAGATTATCTTCACAGAAGTGGATCCTTCCTCTTTTGTCTGTGGAAACCAAATATTTTCCTCAACATGCATCAATATCATGTAATGGAAGTGATTTACAATTCACAAAGTCTAGTTTCAAAACTCTTAATATGTCCCCTCTCAGATACCAAAAGGCTGCCATGGCATGGGTGGGTGATGCTACACAAACCTTCATGTGCACTAAGGCAATCTGCAAATCCTCCTTGATCCCATCAGAGGAGAGCATGTCTACAGCTGATCCCATTGGAGGAGAGCACATGTCTACAGCTTCCTGTATGATATCTCTTTCTACACAGTAGTGATCAACTATGTCCTGGTCATAGAGGTGATGCTAAGTCAGCAGTGATAGAGTCTTCTGCAATGTGGAGGGTGGCAGTGAGTAACACTGTGGAATCTGGCATCCAAGGCTGTCACTAATACATGCCTACTGGCTAAAGCAGATGCATCTTAGCATAGGGGTGATATATACTGTATGCTCGGTGAGAAATGATGGATTCAGATAAGCTGATCACCACAGCTTACCTATTTGCTTCTGAATTGCACCAAAATGTTTGATTTCATCATTTGCATATGTAATAATTCAGATCACCATACGATTACTCGTGTGTATGTTATTATGCAGTTATTTGCATACAATGCATGCCACACTTGTTTCCTCTAATGTGGCCATGCGACATGCATCTCTTAATCACTCCTCCTCATGTATCACCTCTCACCCTGCAAACTGTTTTACTTAATGCAGTGTGTTAGCTGTTTCTGAGTATCCCATGTTACCTTTTTCTTCAGCCTCCTCTTTCATCTTTCTCAGACCGGATTTTTGTAAGAATTTTAGCATTTTATCTGCTATAGCTTAATAGCTCAATTATTTCTGTTAATGAGTTGCCTACAGAATCCAGTTATGATGATGTTCTATAAAAATGAAATGTTTAAACAATGCAGAAAATGTTGAAGCTGCAAAAACGTCCAACCGAATTCTTTTCCTGGGAAAGAATTCAGACTTCTGCGGCTTCGACATTTTCACCTTTCGAACTTCCAGGTTCGAACTTATGGTGTTTGAACTTATGTGCAATCATCTACTAAATTATAGTATACAATGTATTACTAATGAGCCAAGTACATTTTAGATATGTGAACGTTAATGATATGAACACTGCAATGATTATTCAAAAGGAAACATCATCAGGTTATATATGAAAAGAACATTGTTTGATTTTAAAATCATGTTCTTTAAGGTGCATCTTTTCATTTTCTGTAATACCTTGTCTGTATGCAATACCTAGAAAAAAGCAATATGTTCCACATTCATTCAAGGTTCTATTTTCTAAGGGATGTTCTGTGTGCAGGGCTAGTCAACCGGCAGTGTGACCACCACAGGTGATAGGTGATCATCACTGTTGATGTGACACCTAAACCCCATGTGCAAAAATAGGGAGAAAAGGGGTTATGGATGAATGTTTCTGGATAGTCTCAAACTATGAAGTACTAAAAAATGTTAAACATTCAGATACTGTGCTGAGATATGTGCAACAGTAGAGGTTAGATCAGCCTAGCTTATGACAACAACAAAACTAAAGTTTATATATCTTTCATGCATCAAAGCAGCATGTATTTCACTGGGTTCCCTATCATGACACTGAAACCTCAAAACACTGAAACTCATAACGTTGAACCTATTTCACTGAAAACTCAAAACGTTGAAAACTCATTTCACAGAAAAGTGTAGAACTGTATAGAATTGTGCAGAAAGTCTGCAAAGACGTCATTTCTTATCCTGTGAGTTATTAGGGAAGTGTCTCTAGCATAGTTTGTGTGAATTGTGGGTCACTATTGTGTTGTACCCCCAGATCTGTAGATGTCCATGTTTGCTCTTGAGTACTGATTAACTGTGTGTGGTGTTTCTTCCTTTTCTCCGTGGTTGTGCCATCATGGCGTTAGTTTTTGCCCCCCTGCAAAAACATGTTTTTAGGTTATATTTCTTCTGGAGAATGGTTTCAGTGAAATGAGTTGTCTGTGTTAGAAGTTTTCAATTTTATGACTTTTCAGTGAAATGGGTTCAATGTTATGAGTTTCAATGTTATGAGGTTTCAACGTTACGACATAAACCCATCACATTAAGCATTGCCATAGTATTGCCCACCACTGATTTATTTAAAAGACCATTTTACACACATTATATTTACTTCTTTATCAATATTTCCCTCAGAAAAAAATATTTACTTGTATAATCACGAACTTTGCTACCTATATAGTTTTTATTTAGTTATAACATAAACTGGGTAATTGTGTGTTGATGTCAACATTTTTTTATGTTTCTGCTTCAGTATTTTACATGTCAATGTTTGGTGTATTCAAGCTTTAGCAAAACACTTATATATAGGTATAAAATATACATATGCATATAGATAAATCTACATATGTGTGTGTGTGTGTGTGTGTGTGTGTGTGTGTATATGTGTGTGTGTGTGCGTGTGTGTGCGTGTGTGTGTGTGTGTGTGTGTGTGTGTGTGTGTGTGTGTGTGTGTGTGTGTAGTGTGAGTGTGTGTGTTTGTGCATGTGTATGTGTGGAGAAGTCTGTATGGCCAATCAGCATGATTTAATGATTTGTGAGGTATAAGGAAACCAGAGTACTTGGAGAAAAACATTAACAAGACAGAGAAAACATGCAAAACTTTACAGAGACAGTGACCATTGGCCAAGAGTGAATTTTGGACTTGTGAGGAAAAAAATCTTATCCGTAAGCCACTGTACTTCCCCTTAAGTGCAGCATGCATGAGGCTTCAATCACAGAGTCATCAGTGTATTTCCTCAAAAGGTTGATTGTTTAAAGGGTTTTTTTTGCGCTAACAACAGCTGACCTTTCAGTCTCAGTATTTTATTTTAGGATGCATCCATTTGACATTCTGCCATGAATTCTTTAAGAAGATACTTATTTGCTGCAAGGGCAGCAACTGATAATGGTGTACTGTATGGCAAGTTCATAACCTACAACAAATTCCTTCCAGTTGCAGCTTGCAGGGTATTGTACTTAGAAATGCATGTGTTCTGTCTTCATTTACACTCTGTACCAAAATAAAATTTTGTTGTCTTTTCTCAAAGCTCCCTTTCCTCCATTTTTGAGTTTTTTTTCAGCCATTGTGAATCCACCACCCCCATAATTTAAAAGGTATCTCAGTGAGTTATTCTTTATCTATAGAGCCTCACACAAAGAAATCATGACATTCCTTCCTTCAGTGAAACAAAATGCTAAAGCTTCTTGCACAAATGACCTTTTACTAAACTGTTGCTATTGAAATAATGTTCTGTCATGCATGTAGTTATGCACATGGTGCATTATTTAGTTTACTATTTACTTACTGTTTTAATTTTTTTTTTTTGTGACTAATTACGTGTGCAGAGTATGAACTCCTATTTTCAGACGTGACCACAAAAATTATACAAGAAAAATAAAAAGCACAGAAGTAACAGAATACGAACAGGGTAATTAAGGAATGACTAAACAAGGAAAATGAAAAGTCACGGAATTAAAAGAGCATAATTAAAATAGTGTATCAGTTGTTAATGAGCACAGAAATTTAAAAATGGAAGTAGCTCAACATAATTATAAAAGTATAATGTTTAACAGTTCAAACAGAGAAAATGAGGCATAAACAAATATCAGCCTCCCAAGGTAACAGTAAATCTCTAAGCTCAGTCACCAAGACAACCAAATCACTGAGAAATTAACCTTAATTTACTTCTATAAACAGGTGAGACCATGAGCGAAAAAAAAAAAATAAATAGAAAAAGATAATTAGACTAGAAGGACTCCTTAGAAAAGATAGAGCCAGAGAGTCGGGGGGGTGGGGGGGTGGAACTGGTAGGTGAGGGTTGGAAATGATAGGTTAAGGGATGGGTTAAAGAAGTCAAAATGAAGAAGGAGAGGAAGAAGAAGAGATTCGTTATTCAAGAGCATGCATAACAGAAAGAAAGTGGAACAGTGAAAGGACTGATGAAGAAAGTTATATAGGAGGAGCTTGTTCTAATTGCAGATGTTTGAGTATATGCACTACTGCAGCAAGATTGCCATCCATCAGGTCATCTGTTGTATAAGAGGAAAATATGCCAGCAGCTTTAGCTTTTTCTCACCTCTGTAATCAGCAAGTGTTTGTCAGAAGCCAAAACATTAGCTGCCCAGGTGGCAAATGCCTCCAGGGATGGTAGACTAACCAGAATATACCCCCCAAGCTTCCTCTCTGCACACTACTCAAACCCAGGAGAGGAATGCCTTGTAGGGTTATGTGAGAGTGGAGGTAGGAAACAGGTGGAGTGGGTACCCTCTCTAAATCCAGGATAATAATAAGCAAGAAAATAATGGTACAAAGGGAAGGAAGTATTACTGCAACACTGGGCATATGTAAACATCAGCAAGTATGGTACGATGCTGCACAACTGCATTAACATATGTAAACATCAGCAATTACGGTACAATACTGTGCAACTGCATTAACATATGTAAACATCAGCAATTATGGTATGATGCTGCACAACTGCATTAACATATGTAAACATCAGCAATTACAGTACGATACTGTTCAACTGCATTAACATATGTAAACATCAGCAATTATGGTACGTTGCTGCACAACTGCATTAACATATGTAAACATCAGCAATTATGGTACGTTGCTGCATAACTGCATTAACATATGTAAACATCAGCAATTACGGTACGTTGCTGCACAACTGCATTAACATATGTAAACATCAGCAATTACGGTATATTGCTGCACAACTGCATTCACATATGTAAACATCAGCAATTATGGTACGTTGCTGCGCAACTGCATTAACATATCTAAACATCAGCCATTATGGTACATTGCTGCACAACTGCATTAACATATGCAAACATCAGCAATTATGGTATATTGCTGCACAACTGCATGAACATATGTAAACATCAGCATTTATGGTATGTTGCTGCACAACTGCATTAACATATGTAAACATCAGCAATTATAGTACGTTGCTGCACAACTGCATTAACATATGTAAACATCAGCAATTATGGTACGTTGCTGCACAACTGCATTAACATATGTAAACATCAGCAATTACGGTACATTGCTGCACAACTGCATTAACATATGTAAACATCAGCAATTACGGTATATTGCTGCACAACTGCATTAACATATGTAAACATCAGCAATTATGGTACGTTGCTGCACAACTGCATTAAATTCATCATATTGTTCACTGTGGCAGCAGTGCTAACTTTTGGGAATGTTCCCAAAGCTTATGGACTAGAAGGTGGCTGGCCCTGGGGAGGTACAGGTTATAATGGCCTTTGTAGGATGGATATGTCAAATCCTGCCTTGACTTTGGCGGAACTCTCCAAGTTGTGGTGCTTGGAAAAGGTGAGTACAGCTGACTAAGTAGTTGTTTCCAGAATGGCCTGGGTGCTGACCCCTCTTAGGAAGGCTGTCGTGGCTGCTGTCCCTTTTCTGGAGTGGGTCCTGACATGCCCTGATGCAGTTTTGCTGTGGAAGGAATAATGGAGATACAGTGGGCTAGGAACTCTGAGATATCCTATCTGATACCGGCCTACCCTCCATTTCCTTTACTGGCATGATTTAAAGAGATTTCTGTCACCATCTTAAGAGTAAAGGTGAGGGTGTTGCACTGAGTTATCCTTTCCTTCTGAAAAATGAGCTTAGTCCCAAGGCAGATGTTATCACCACTGACAGGTAATTCAGGGTTGCTGCAGTTGCTAGCACAACCTCACCTAAGTGTCATGTTTAATATTAGCCTTACCTCAGGCTTTATGCCCACTGAGTGGCGCACAGCTACAGTTATCCCACTCCACAAGGGGGATCCACCTTGGATCCTGGGAACTACCACCCCATCAGTCTGATGAGCCTGATCTGCAAGGCCATGGAACGTATTATCATGGAACTTATAAACAAAGAAATTGGCAACCTTCAAACACAGGACTCCACCCAGTTTGGGTTCATGAAGGGACGATCTTGTCTCCTGAACCTGACTGACTTCTTTGAATCAGTCTCCAGAGCTGCAGATGAGGGTGAGGCAGTCCACACAGCCTATCTGGACCTCGCCAAGGCCTTTGACACCATCCCCCACTCTGGAATCATACATAAACTTACTAAGCAGGGCATTAATCCCTATGTCACTCGATGGGTTGCCAACTGGCTTACTGACAGAACCCAGACTGTAAAAGTAGCTGACTCCAAATCCAGCTCCAGACAAGTGACAAGTAGAGTACCTCAGGGTTCAGTCCTGGGATCGTTCTTGTTTGGCATCTACTTCTCTGAAGTACAGGCCAACACTAAGGGACTCTGGCTAACAAAGTTCGCAGATGACTGCAAACTGGGAGCCATTACTGAATCCCCACATTATGTGGATATTCTACAAAAGGGCCTTACAGAGACAGATGCTTGGTGCCAGAGCCATGGGCTCAAGCTCAATGCCAAGAAATGTATAGTTATTCCCTTTGCGAAAAAATATGTACCCATGAATTACCACAGAGGTGGCAGTACACTAAACACCAAAATTGTGATAAGACACTTAGGGACACAGGTGGAGAATGGTGTCACCTTCGATAACCACATCATCACAACAGTCAGGAAATCCTTCTATATGGCACACCTCATCACTAAGGGATTTTAATCCAGAAAAAAGGAGGTCATTGTCCCACTGTACTTATCCCTCATTAGACCCATTATAGAATACAATGCCCCATTTGGTATGTACCTCTCAAGACATCTGCAACAACTGGAAAGGCCACAGAAATGCCTCACTAAAAGAATCACAGGCCTAAAGCAGATGCCCTATGCTGACCATCTAAAAAAACACTAGCTATACTCTGTTGCATATCATCTATTCAGAGGCAGTCTCTTCTTAACATACAAGACCATGTCAAATCCATAGCTGTTTGGCATGCTACACTTAAAGAAATCCCAATCCCTCAGAGCCACATGCTCCAGGGATCTAAACCTTGTCATCACAATGAATAAAACATGCTAGAGAGATAGGTTCCTGACCCAGAGACTCTCCAGACTGTGGAATAGACTGCCCATATATGTCAAGCAGAGCACCTCTTTGGCCCTCTTCAAAAGGAACCTTGACAATTGGATGGGAGATAGGAAATTCACCCTGGGGATCATGTCAGTTGTCCTGCTATTCAGGTGTCCAGGGCAGTGAATATTGTGGGAAGAAATAGCCAGGGAATTGTTATGGCTAGGAGTGTATAGGCCCTAGAGCCAATAGTCTAGTACCAACCTATGAACCTATGAACATTGTAAAGTTAATTTTTTCCAACACATAGTTTAGTTCTCATGGAGATGAGAGTTCATTCACAGGTGGAATTAGTTGTAGTACCTCTTTAAGAAACTGTTTAACTGCCATTAAGGAATAAAGGGTGGAGACCCCAGAGCAAACAGAGAGAGCAGATTCATGTCCTTTCAATAAGGCATAAGATAAGGTCTGACAGACCTTTGAGGACTTTGCTCACATATGACTTGTTAGGATCTAGTATCTCTCTCTGGCACCAAAGTTAGAATCTTTTCCATTTTGCTGGGTAAGATTTCCTTTTGTTTGATTTCCTAACTTCCCTCATAAATAAGTATGCCCTTGGTAAGCAGGTGCATAAAGGGATGAGTGTTAAATCATTCATGTTGTCATCCTTAGTGTTTTCAGGTTAGAGTGTATGAGTAACCCAAGATGTCTACATGCTGAGGCTGTGGGACACAATCATTTCCATGGTCAGTATGATAGTGAAACAGAGCTTCCTTGGTCAGATGGAGAAGACAATAATGAGGAGTACCTTTAGCCTCTGTTGTCTATATTACCTTGAGGAGAGGGATGGGAGGATGAGCATATAGAAGCAGATCTGTCCAACTGATGGAGAAAGTGTCTCTTGCTCTGGCCCCTGTGCTTGGTGTTCTGCTATAAACTGTTTTAACTGCTTATTTTCTGCAGAAGCAAAAAGGTCTATTTCTGCAAATTCACCTCCAAGCACCACCTTTCACTGGCACAAGAAACAGTTTTCAACAGAATCCTGTGCCTTCTTCCTGGTCTGGTACTGACTCTATGGCTCCTTTCCTTAGATGTTCCACCATTATGGGTTTGATGAAGTGTCTTTATTTCCTGAACACTTAGGGGAGTCATGAAAATCTTTTTTTCTTCTTCTTTTTTTTTTAATGAACAATAGCCTGTATCCATGTCTCAGGATGCTTTGCACCCAGTTACCAAGATTTTCTCTTAATCTCTGATAAATAGTCCTAGATGACCTATTGTTTGGAGAGGTGTAGGTGACTCAGAGGTGTGGTTGGGGAAGGAATGGTGCATGGTGGGTTTTGAGGGAAGAGCCCTCTCTAGTCATAGTTGTTTCCTTGTAGAGTAATGACCCTCAAGGCCCTAGGATTCACATTTTGGTTGGCTTGCCATATTTTCCTTCAAATGGCCTCTTTTTCCATTTTACTCCTTCCCTTTGCCCTTTAATGCTAGTGAAAAGGCCACATTTTATTAGATTTTTTTCCTGAATGCAGTGGAGGGGGTTAACAGCTGTTTCATTGACTGTATAACCTTTTCAATTTTCCTCCAGTTTTTTAACCACCTGTTCAGATGGGGTAATGAATAATAGCTCCTTGTATAATAGGGCATTGAGAAATTGTGTTTTCACATGTTCTATGTGTCCTCAGCCATGTTTGTTTCTCTTGGCAGACCCCATTCCTGCCACACTCTATAATGCATCCACTGCACCTTATTCACATTTGATAGACTGCTTCCAAGCCAAGTAAGAGAGTTACAGATGTTTATCATTTTATATCTTTATTGATACTGGAACAGGGTAAAGGGGTGGTTGCCCTGGACACAAGCTGTTACGGGGCATTATTGGCACCTCAGAAGAGTCACTGATAAGGTGTGAGAGCAGTAACAGCATTCAGTTAAGCAGCTATGGCTGATATTGAAGAGGTTTATTTGTCTGCAGTGTGAGTGTGCATTAGTAACTGTAGCAAGGAACATTTTTTTGCCTTAAGCTTTGGAGACTCTGTTTTTTTTGTCCTCAACTTTGAGTAAGGGGGTTAACATATTGGGGATTGACATGCCTCTCAACCTCTTAGCTCAGGAAATCTGGACAAAGCCAAAAATAATGGGGGAAAAGGCCCAGAAATAGGGACTGAATTTAGTTACTGCTGTTACATACTTAGAAAGATATTAGAGTGAAAGATTTTGCGTTAGCATGCATTTTCTGAAGAACATGAAGTCTAAAACTCAAATTTCTGTCATAACTTAGTGACTTCCATTCTCCATGATTTACTAGAAAACCACAGATTTTATGAGGAAGAAATCAAAAATATCAAGCAAAAATCTGGACATCCTATGAAAATCTGTACAGTTGAGAGGTATGGATTGTCCAGCACACCAAATGACCTAGTTTTGGTTCTGCTTTGTCCATCCAGGCCTTGCCTTCTGTCTTCCCTGACTCCTCCTTAATTTGAGTCAAGACAATGTCATGAAACTTTAGCATATATGTTTGGCATGCTGAGAACCTGGTGGTGGTAGATACCTACACCTTCTTTCTCAAATCCTTCAAGTACTCTGCTTTTCCTCTCACAGGGGATGGGATTTTTAACTCACTCACCCCACTGTAGATCGGGAAGTTTGCACTGTAACCTCCTATGGGCATTTGGACTGAATCAAATGATGTCCTCACATTTCAAAGAAATGTTCATATATCTGGAACCATAGGGGTTATGAAAGAAGTATAAATGGCAAACTCTTCAGCACAGACTATTTTTATAGTGGTAGTATTCTTTAGGTTCTAAGTCTTAAACTGAATTTTATGAATCACAGTAAACACAATAACGATTACATTTGTAATATTTTGAAAACAACTTACAATATCTCAGCAGCCACTCAAGTTACACACATACTGTCAGCATGATTTTCTTCATCGAGCTGTGAGCTTTCATGTGAGGCTAAGAATTTCTGTCTGTGTTATTTGGTTGTTGAGATATTTAGAAAAATGTGGAAATTATATCTATATAAATTAATATCATAAAAACAACAATTAATATCTATTTACCTGCACTAGACAGAGGTCAAACATTAATGCAGTTGAGTTTGCCATTATGTAAACTTTTAGATGAAATATTTTAAAACCTTGTACATAGCATGGTTTTAGAATTACTGATACAAATATGAACAAGCAATATTTGATGCCTTGATGCATCAGTAGGAGTTAACTGCAGATGCACCTGGAGTTGTCACTCAGATGTAATGAGTTAATTGGAGCCCTCAAAAATCGCTTGTTGGAATCCATGGTAGCAATGTTTGGATCAGCAGATGGATTTTCCTAAAGGAATTTAGAGGAGTCTATGACAGACCTCGATGCTTTGCCAGAGGTGGTCTTCATCTGTCTCCCCTGGGATTTCAGCTACTGGCCAAGGCTCTTACCACCCCCATAGTGCCTTTTTTAGGCAGTGTCTTCATGGACAGAATTCCCAATGTAAAAACACCATCTAAAAACAACCTTAAGGTTATGCTGCCATACCCTAAGAGTCTTAACATGAAACTGCACTCACTGGAAGCAGTCCTCACCTTGGAAGAAGTAGACATTTGTGCAGTCACAGAGACCTGGTTCTAGGTTATGGAGAGCACCCCAGCCATATCAGGCTACATCTCCTTCCACACGTTCAGACCACAAACTGAAGGCGTGAAAACTAAAGGAGGTGGTGTATCAATATTCATTAAAGATAAATACACCTCCAGATTGGTTAAACAGCATGATTCCCTGGACATACTTCAGGTGCAGTTAACTGTTGATAGGACACATATTCAAATCAACATATTCAACTCATTGCCAGCTACAGAACCCCCTCCATGAATCAGAACACCCACTCTGCCTATTTGGTTCTACTTGAGTCTATCAAGATACATCCGAACACCATGGTTTTGGGTGATTTTAACTACCCATCCATTGACTGGGTAAATTACTTGTGCGCAACTTACTTGCCAAAAGGTTCCTTGACTTTGTTAACTCCAATGCCCTGGATCAGCAGGTTGACACCCCCACAAGGGGTGCCAACATCCTGGATCTGGTGCTTACCAATATGAGGGACCACTGTAGCACCTCCACTGTGATGTCTTCCCTGGTGAGATCTGACCACAAATCAGTCTCATTCGAAGTACATTACGCCTGACCCCCTGCAGCAGCAACTAAACTAAAAAACTTCTCCACTGCAGATTATAACCTCTTACGGGATGGTATAAATGGCTTTGCTGCACCTCCCCACTCTGATGGAACTGCAGAGTTCTACACCAATGTTTTATACAAACATTTGTATAACTGCACTGACTCGGCCGTACCTGATAAGACCAAAACAAACTCCTCAAGGAAAAGCAAACCTGCCTGGTGGACTACTGCCATTAACAGGCTTTACAATAAGAGGAAGAAATTGCTATCTAAGAGTAAGAGGGAGTGGGTCCTAAACTGGAAACACTCTCTCTTCAGCTTAAACAAGCAAATAAGACTTCTTGTGAAGTCCTCCAAAGCAAACTACAAATCCAAATTAGCTTCCTCAGCTAAGACAACCATAATTCATTCTATATTTACATAGGTTCATAGGTAGGTACTAGGCTATCGGCCCTGGGGCCTATACAAGCTCAGCCAAAAAGGTACCCTGGCTTTTGCCACCCAAGAAAATTATTTTCCTGTGCCACTGTTGAGCAGAGCCACAGAGGTGATCCCCAGGGTAAATTTCCTATTTCCCATCCACTCATCAAGATTTTTCTTGAAGAGTGCTAATGAGGAGCTTTGTTTGATATAGATAGGTGGTTTATTCCAAAGTATGGGAAGTCTCTGGGACAGGAATCTATCCCTCTGGCATGTTCTGTTTATTGTGTTGACAAGGTTTAGGTCCCTAAAGCGTGTAGCTCAGAGGGATTGGGATTTCTTTAAGTGGAGCATGTCCAACAGCTCTGGGTTTGACATAGCTTTGTATGTGACTTAGTAAAGCTGGAGTTTTTTGAGATGGTCCGCGTAGGGCATCTGTCTGAGGCCAGTAATCCTCTTTGTGAGGTATTTCTGCGGCCTTTCCGGTTGTTGTAGATGTCTTGTGAGATACATACCAAAAGGGGCATTGTACTCTATAATGGGTCTAATGAGTGATGAGTAGAGGGGAACAATGACCTCTTTTTTTCTGGATGAGAAACCTTTTGTGATGAGGTGTGCCACATACAAGGATTTCCTGACTACTGTGGCGATGTGATTATCAAACGAGAGACTACTGTCCACCTGTGTCCCAAGGTCTCTTATCACACTTTCGGTGTTAAGTATACTACCACCTATGTTGTAGTTCATGGGTGCAGAGTTTTTACCAAAGGGGATGACAATGCACTTTTTGGCATTGAGCCTGAGGCCATGGCTTTGACACCAGGCATCTGTCTCAGTGAGGCCCTTTTGTAGGATGTCCAGATCATTAGGAGTTTTGATTATGGCTCCTAGTTTGCAGTCATCTGCGAACTTCATTAGCCAAAGACCTTCTGTGTTAGCCTGTACTTCGGAGAAGTAGATACCAAGCAGGAGAGGACCCAGGACTGAACCCTGTGGTACTCCACTTGTCACTGGTCTGAAGTCGGATTTGGAGTCTGCTACTTTCACAGTGTGGGTTCTGTCAGTGAGCCAGTTGGCAACCCATCTTGTGACATAGGGATTTATACCTAGTTTAATGTGTTTATCTATAATTCCAGACTGGGGGATGGTGTCAAAAGCCTTGGCGAGATCTAGATAGGCTGTGTGAACCACCTTACCCTTGTCTACGGCTTTGGTGACTGCTTCAAAGAAGACTGCTTCAAAGAAGTCTATCAGGTTTAGGAGACATGATCTGCCTTTTACAAACCCGAACTGGGTGGGGTCCAGAGTTTGGAGATTATCAATGTCTTTGTTTATAAGTTCCATGATGATACGTTCCATGGCCTTGCAGACCAGGCTCGTCAGGCTAATGGGGCGGTAGTTCCAGGGGTCTGTGGTGCTTCCCCCCTTGTGGAGTGGGATAACCATTGCTGTGTGCCATTCAGCAGGCACAAAGCCTGAGGTGAGGCTATGATTGAACATGGTACTTAGGTGGGGTGCCAGTTCATTCTGTAGTTCATGTAGTATGCAGCCTGGGTTGCTGTCTGGTCCTATGGATGCTGTGTTCTTGGCTTTGGAGAGTGTGGTTTTTACCTGTGCAGCCGTGATTACAGGAACTTTGCATTCTTCTGGTGTAGAGATGGGGTCTTTAGGGGGTGAGAGGGGGTAAAGTTAGCACTGAACCTATCTTTCAGGATGTTGGCAATATCAGTTGGGTCTGTATATTTAGTGCCATTGTGCTGTAACTCAGAGCAGATGTGAGTGTTGCCATTGAGATTCTTGACATAGCTGGTTTTGTTTTCGTAACTAGCTTTGGAGGATTTTATCAGGGATCGCAGCTTCTTACTGAGGCTGACCAGGGAGCTCCTCCACTCATGGGATTTTACTCTCTTTTGCAACAGTTTCTGCCTTCTGTTGTACAGTTTGTTTATGGCAGGGAACCACCAGATTGGTTTCCTTTTTTTGGAGGATAGCGTATTGGTTCTGTTTGGGATAGCACGATCCATGCACTCATGTAAGTGCTTATAAAGTGCAATTATGTAGGATTCAGTAGTCGTAACTGTATTGTCCATCTGCATAGGTGTCATGAAGTTCACCACTTCTGTCTTAAGAAGCATGAAGTTGGCTTTGGAGACATTTTTTACCATGGTTTCCTTAATGGGGGGTGGGGGCAGGATGTGGATATCTAGGGTAATTAGCTTATGGTCGGATCAGAACAATGAGGCATTGACTTCAGGTGTGGAACACTGGTCACTCATGTTGGTAATGACTAGATCTAGGATATTGTTGCCCCTAGTGGGGGTGTGGATAAGATGATCCAGGGCACTGGAATTTATGAATTCCAGAAAGCATTGAGCGAAGGAGTTGGTACATGAGTAGTTTTCCCAGTTAATGGTGGGGTAGTTGAAATCGCCCATTATTAGGGTGTTTAGTTGAACCCTAATATTTTCCAGTACATCAAGAAAAGAGGAGTGGGAATCCTGGGGTATGGTGGGTGATCTGTTGCAAGCTACAATTTGGATTGCAGTTTTGCCCAGAGTTAGTTGCACTTGGATAACCTCGGCTACATTATGTTGAGCAACTAGCCTGGAGGTGTGGATATCCTTAATGAATATGGACACACCTCTGCCTTTGGTGTTCCAGTCCAGGTTACATGGCCGAAAAGTGTGGTATGAGTTATAGCCTGATAGTGCAGGGGTGCTCTCTGGAACCAGGTCTCAGTCACTGCACAGATATCAATGTTTTCCATTTTAAGGAATGCCTCGAGTGAGTGCATTTTGAGATTTAGACTTCTAGCATTGAGTAGCATCACCCTCAGTTTTTGCTTGCCTGTTCCTGTTATGGTGGTGAATTTTTCATTTGAACCTTGCCTAAAAAAGGCACTATAGGGGCGGCAAGTAACCTAAAAGGTAAGGCTTAGATTTTTGCTGAACTGGTAGTTAATAATACCACACATACTGAGTCTGTAGACATAGCTAACCTGTTAGCTGACAGTTTATGTAAAAACTTCACTCCCCTGTCCCTGCCACATGTACTCCCATGATATCCCTACCACCTGTTCTCTACCTTGTATCTCTAAAGAGAAGGTCATAAATGGCCTCTCTAAGGTCAAAAACACAGCATCTATGGAACCTGATAACCTCCCAGGCTGCATCCTACATGGGCTCAAACAAAAATTAGCAACATCGTTGGGTACTCTTTTTCAATCATAGTCTAAGCACTGGCTTCATCCCAGCTGAATGGAAAAAGGCCACCATTATCCCCTTACACACAAACGTGGTGCTTCCACTGACCTCAGGAACTGTAGACCTATTAGTCTAATTAGCCTTATCTGCAAGGCCATGGAGCGAATCATCACAGACCTTATCAACAAAGATACAGGTAATCTCCAAACACTTGACCCTACTCAATTTGGATTTGTCAAAGGGAGATCATGCCTGTTAAACCTGGTGGACTTCTTCGAGACAATCACCAAGGCTTTGGATGATGGTAAATCTGTGCATACAGCCCACCTAGACTTAGCTAAGGCTTAAGACACTTTTCCCCACTCAGGCATCATTGATAAACTCACCCAGCTAGGTATCAACCCTTATATCATTAGATGGGTTGCTAACTGGCTCACTGATTGAACCCATATAGTCAAATAGGGGAATCCACCTCCAACAGCAGACCTGTAACCAGTGGTGTTCCACAGGGATCAGCCCTGTGACCTCTACTGTTTGGAATCTATTTCTCCAAAGTAAAAGCTAAAACTAAAGGTCTGTGGCTGAGAAAGTTTGCTGATGACTGCAACTTGGGAGTGGTCATAGGATCTCCAAACTATGTCAACATCCTACAAGAGGGTCTTAGACAAGCAAATGATTGTTGCCAAAGTCATGGCCTTAAACTCAATGCAAAAAAAAAATGTATTATCATCCCTTTCAGTAAGAGCTGTGTTCTTGCTAACTACCACATCAATAGCAATACCCTAAGTATGCATTCAGTGGTGACAGACCTGGGCACACAGGTTGACAGCAACCTTACCTTTGACCACTTTATCTCCACAGTGTTAAGAAGGGCATTCTAAATTGCTCATTTCATATGTAAGGGCATTGCCTCCAGAAAAAAAGAAGTTATAACCTCCCTATATTATTCCCACATCAGGCCAATAATTAAGTACAATGTCCCTTTTGGTATGTACCTTTCCAAGCACCTGCAGCAATTGGACCGACCATAAAGGTTCCTCACAAGGAAAATTCAAGGTCTTCAGCATCTGTCCTATCTGGATCATCTGAAATCACTGTCACTTTATTCTGTTTCATACAGACTACTCAGAGGTGATCTCTGCCTTACATATAAGGCAATCTTTGACCCTGCTTTACTGGAAGTACTGCATATACACAAGTCAAATGGTACATGGGTTACTTACTCTAAAGGCCTTAACCTGGTATATGATATTAATAGAACCTGCTGGAGGGAAACATTTGTCTCACAGAGGTTATCACACCTCTGGAACATGTCATGTCAAGCAGAAAACCTCATTGGTCCTCTTCAAACACAATTTGGATGACATTGATGGGTAACCTTAAGTTCACCCCGGGGGTTCCACCTGTGTCCCTCTTTGACAGGGGTAATAGGTGCTGATCGTGGAAATAAGGGTAAAACTTGGATAGGCTTGTAAGGGCCCTAGGGTTATGAACCTAGTAACCTTCCGTAATCCTATAATCCTATGATCCCTCAAGAACTGGTTGGTCTTAATGGGAACAGGGGGTTAGGATCTGACTCCAAACATGTGCAGGAAATGCATCCTTCAATACTTAAATAACTGGAGAAATAGATCTAGTAACTCTAGAAGCTTGCAATACCTTTACTGGACATCAGGGTAATTTCTGACTTTCCACCTGAAATAATCCTTCACCATGTTGATAGTATCTTCAAATAAGAAGTCCTCTGGTGGAGAAGCAGAGGATAGGCTGTACTTTGTGTCTGATATATATAAGTAGGGAAAAAAAACAACTTGTCTTCATATGTCAGTTCACCTGACTCAGAGTCTAAGGAATCCATTACATCAAGCGAGAATGTTTCCCTTTCACATTTTGGTGTAAGGAACATGGACACTGAATGATGACCTAACTGCACTTGCAGGTTCTTAAGGAAATTCCTGATGCAATGTATCAGTCTAATCCAATCTTGGAAGAGAGCTGGGAAGGGTATAGGACCATTCAGCTCAGGCTGAGGCAAGGTAGTAGATGTCCAAGGTCTAGATTCTCCGGCCTCATTTTTAAGATAGTGGTCACCTTAGACATTTCAAACCATACACATCTTCATCCACCATAATTGAGGGAATAATGCTATCACCCTTTGTTACCATTAATAACCCACAGGGATGTGTTCAGGCTGACAAACTGATGAAAAACATCAGTTTTGTAGGACTTGCTATCAATCCAGACATTGGGGTTGGAGACTGTGTACTTTTTAGTTGGGATGTCTAGGAGCAATCTGGCTGACACTATGGTGGTCTTAAACAAAGCACACAGTCTTTTCTCCACAAGAAACACTAGAGACAAACTTGAAAAGACAAAACTCCAAAGCTAAGCATAGATGTTCACCAGAAACTTTAATGATTAGCGCTTTCATTTGTTCAAAAACAATTGGAATTCATCAGGTCATCTGATGAAGTCCAATTGTTTTTGAATGGACGAAAGTGCTAATCATTAAAGTTTCTGGTGAACTTCTACGCTCAGCTTTGGAGTTTTGTCTTTACACAACCTTTTCTGTTTTGAATAGTTATGTAGACGTTTTGTTCTCCATTTATTGATCTTCTGGTTGAATGCAGTACACTGCAGACAAGAGGCAATATTGTACTCAGGTCATAAGCAAAATAGACACTGACTGTGAAAATCTTTATGAAGTATTTGTTTTGTGGAAGAAATATACATCACAACTTTAAAAACTGACATCTAATCAGACACGTGTAAGTCTATTATTCTACAAACAGATTAACTAAAAATAAAGAAATGTTATACTTATCTGCCTCCTGGAAGCCTGGTCAAACCAACATTCTGGTAACAGTTGGTACTTATATTGAAACTGCTTCTTCCTTCTTGAACTGCAATTATGAAAGAATTAAAGATAGTGCAGGCACATGTCCCCCTTATATCATAGATGTAGTGGGGTCCTCATGGGAGGGCATGCATGATGTACCCAGCCTATAAGGAAGAGTAAAAAACTCTGGAAGTCAGACTGGTAGTTAGATCTTATGCAGCAGACCTCCCACACGTTAGTAATACAGCAACACTAGACAAAACAACAAATGTTTGTACAATGTAGTTACCATAAATTCTGAGGAGTTATACAATGTAGTTATCATGAACTGTGAGGAGTAACACATTTATGCAATGTACTTATCATGAACCATGAACAGTAACATGTTTATACAATGTAGTTATCATGAACTGTGAGGAGTAACATTTGTATACAATTTACTTATCATGAACTGTGAAGAATAACACATTTATACAATGTACTTATCATGAACTGTGACATGCATGAATGGGAGTTCCTTCATTGAAGGTTGTGCATTAGGCCCGGCAAGCCAGTACGTAAAAATCTACTGCCAATCATTAGCAGACCGGAGTTCCACTGTGGCGACCCCTAACTGGGAAAAGCCAAAAGACACAAACAAACAAACAAACAAACAAACAAACAAAGTTATCATGAACTGTGAGGAGTAACACGTTTATACAATGTACTTCTCATGAGCTGTGAGGAGTAATACATTTATACAATGTAGTTATCATGTACCATAAGGAATAACATCTCAGCAGGTTCTTGGTGGCTAAAAAAGGCAAATGTAATAAGAACATTCTAAAAAGCTTGATGAATTCTGAAATACAGAAATTAGGCCCAAATTCTTTAACTAAAGTGAATACAATAGTAGAGTAGAGAAGGCTTTCATGCCATCAGAGGAAACCTGGATGCATGCATCTCTGTGATTACGGAGCAGTAGATAGTACAGCTTGACAGATATAGATGATAGAAAATTCAAGGCTTTATAAAGAAGGCAGTAACTAGTACATGAAATAAACAGGCGGAGGAGATACAGCAAAGTGGTAGCTAGAGGTGAATGGAAGTGAAGGGGGCAGTTGCTCAGGCACAATCTCTTAGGGGGAGCGATTGACAATGCCGATTGGGTGGAAATGAAATAGCATTAATTACCAACATTCATTCATTTAAACAGCTGCAGGTATTCAGCTGTTTAAATGAAGGAGAGTGTGTGTGTGTGTGTGTGTGTGTGTGTGTGTGTGTGTGTGTGTGTGTGTGTGTGTGTTGTAGTGGCTAGCTGGCTATCTCTGTAATTATAACAAGAGACTAGCTAATGCACTTTGCTAGAGTTCAGAGAAGCAGAGGGTATTTTTTTCCCCGAGGGCATTTTTGTTGGTTCCCAGTCTCAGAGGACTTTTTTTGGTCCTCACCTTTGGGTTGAGAGGTGGTGCCATTCCAGCTGACTGTCTCAGGTACTAGATGAGGTAGCTATGGCACTGAGAGAGACAGAATAACTATGGTGAATCAACACATGATATTATAGGAAATGTACAATGTAGAAAAGTAATAAATGGTGGTTCAACACATGATATTATAGGAAATGTACAATGTAAAAAAGTAATAAATGGTGGTTCAACACATGATATTATAGGAAATGTACAATGTAAAAAAGTAATAAATGGTGGTTCAACACATGATATTATAGGAAATGTACAATGGAGAAAAGTAATAAATGGTATTTTAACACATGATATTATAGGAAATGTACAGTGTAGAAAAGTAATAAATGGTGGTTCAACACATGATATAGGAAATGTACAATGTAGAAAAGTAATAAATGGTGGTTCAACACATGATATTATAGGAAATGTACAATGTAGAAAAGTAATAAATGGTGGTTCAACACATGATATTATAGGAAATGTACAATGTAGAAAAGTAATAAATTGTGGTTCAACACATGATATTATAGGAAATGTACAATGTAGAAAAGTAATAAATGGTGGTTCAACACATGATATTATAGGAAATGTACAATGTAGAAAAGTAATAAATGGTGGTTCAACACATGATATTATAGGAAATGTACAATGTAGAAAAGTAATAAATGGTGGTTCAACACATGATATTATAGGAAATGTACAATGTAGAAAAGTAATAAATGGTGGTTCAACACATGATATTATAGGAAATGTACATTGTAGAAAAGTAATAAATGGTGGTTCAACACATATTATATGAAATGTACAATGTAGAAAAGTAATAAATGGTGGTTCAACACATGATACTATAGGAAATGTACAATGTAGAAAAGTAATAAATGGTGGTTCAACATATGATATTATAGGAAATGTACAATGTAGAAAAGTAATAAATGGTGGTTCAACACATGATATTATAGGAAATGTACAATGTAGAAAAGTAATAAATGGTGGTTCAACACATGATATTATAGGAAATGTACAATGTAGAAAAGTAATAAATGGTGGTTCAACACATGATATTATAGGAAATGTACAATGTAGAAAAGTAATAAATGGTGGTTCAACACATGATATTATAGGAAATGTACAATGTAGAAAAGTAATAAATGGTGGTCCCCGTATGGAAAAGAATAGTGCTAGGCATATGCTAGCATACATAATTGCAAAGATGTAAGCTAGATCATCTTACCAAAGAGGAAGTGAGACAATAAATAAATAAAGAAAGTAATAAAAAAGGCTAATTTAAGAGTTCATTAACATGCAGACTTTACTAAAGTGAAGCTTCAAAGTCAAAAGACACATCAAATGGATTTAATAAAATGTATATAGAATTGGGATTTCAAAAGTCAAGAATGAAAGGGGGTAGATAAGGAAAAAGGCACGAGGAAACACAATATGCATAAAATCAGTTTTGTTAACATCCTGTGTAATTATTAGTTTAATAAACCATGCCTGAATCATGCAAAATCAACAAAGCGGGCCCAGATAATCTCAGAGACAGAATTACTATTAGTGTCAACCAGTATAATTCACTTTAAGAATGAAATGTTAGAGAATAGGCAACACATAAAGAACATTGCCAAAAGCAAAAAGGATAAGTGAGCCTAAGATGGAGTCTTTCAACGGATACAGATAGAGACATTGGATCAGAGCATGCAAAACCAAATAGAAGTGATGGCTACATTCCCAAAGATATCATGCTGGTAGAGAAAGGTAGACTAAACAATGTAATGAGGTTACCTGACTGATTTGTTATGTAAAAAGTCTTATGCAAGTCTACGAGTACTGTTCCAGGAAATACACAGCCTGTATTGCCATATTTGTGTTACTGATCAGAATGACAAGTATTTGTGTTATGCCACTATATTAATTCATGTTAGGACACTCACAATAAATTACGGACAAGAAGGCAACCGGTCACTTTTCCAGAGATCTTTTTATGTTTTATACATTGCAGAATTATCCTGCCTAATCCTGCTGGGACACTGAGTTATACCATGCCACTGCTATGTTTGCGTACTTGTCCTATAACCGTTAGGCATCCATATAGGAGGATTGAGCAGTTGCAGCTCAGGTCCCTTTTCTAATCAGAAGTTTGAAGGTTTAGTGGCATAGCTTTCTTCTCCCACACTCCTACTGGTGTTCAGCATTGATTTGGAAAGTCACTATATTACACAATCCCCTTCCACCACCACCACCATCAGTTTTTATGACCCCAGATGAGGTGTAGGCTCATGACTACCCATCTAAATTCATATGTGGTGACCTGGGCGATGCCAAATTACAAACTGAAAGAGTTCTTGATATAAGGCTCATTTAGCTTATAGTGCCATAATTGAAAAGTACAGGTATAAGTACTAGCATAAACTCTTATGGCCAATCAATATTTAAGAATAAAGAGAGACCGTTTAATGGTTAAGCATTCCCTTTAATTTCCTGAATATCCCTATTCAGTGTTATTCAGTTTTCCGTTCTGTTATGCAGTGGTTGTTCATTATCCTCTACATTTTGACCTGTTGTGATGCCTTCCACATATGCATCCACAAATATCATAAACTGTGCAGAAAAGTCTGAGGCTGAGACAATGAACTCAGTGCATAGCATTTTTTTTCAACTTTCAAAAACTTTTTTCAACTTTCAACATGCCTGGTATGTCATGCCTGTTAATTTTCTGTTTGACAGTGCCTTATCCTTATTCATGTTAGTCAGGGGGGGTATGCTATCATAACAATGTTAAGGATGAACTTGTATTAATTGACCAACCCTAAAAAAACCATGGTCTGCTTTTGGTGTGTGCATGGGCCATTTTCATATATGGGTTCTACCTTCCCTGTCTGTGGTTTTACTATTCCACTTCCCATCACATACTATAATTAATGGGCTTCAGCTATGTCCAATTTACATTTAGTGGGACTGGCTATTAACCCTGCTTCATGTAAAAAGTTTAGAACAGCTTAGACCCTAGGTAAATTACTTTCCCAGTCCTTTAAGAAAATGACTATGTCATAAAGGTAAATTGTAGCATACCTAGTGTGAGGTCTCAATATCCAGTCCATAAGCCTTTGAAACATTGTCAGGGCTCTGTGATGGACACATGGCATTTATTTTATTTATTATTTTACATTTGTTTACCGGGAAGGTCCAGCTAGGCAAGTGCCCATTTTCAGTGGCAGCCCGGGGACAAAAGCTCCAAGTTGCACAATGATAATTTCAGAATCTACAATACAGTCTAATATACTCTGGTATATACATTGACATACATAGAATATCAATTCAGACAATTATTATTTGAAAATTAACCAGTGAATAAGTAATTGAATACGAGTTATTTCAATAATAGTTTTTGTTGCGTTTACAGTACAGATATAAGCACACGTAGTATTTCCAATACATACTACCTACTGTACAGATGTAAGTACACATGTAGTATTTACAATATATGATTAATATTGAGACAGTGTATATTATTCCTTTTGTGAAGGTACAGTGTTAACTGTTTGTTTGGAGAGCAGTCATGCTAAGTTATACAAGGGTAGTGAGAGTGAGGTTGGAGTTTAGGTGATGGTTAGCCTGGGGGAAGGCAGGGGCAGAGCCAGGATTTTGATAGGTGAGATTTTAGGAGTGCTTCGAATTGTCTTGAAGAGAAACATGAAGCAAGAACAGTTGGGAGGGTGTTCCATAGTTTAGCAGTATAGATAGAGAAAAGGCCTTCCCCAGCTGAGTCTTTTGCTCTAGAAACTTGTGGTATTTATTATCAGAGTGGAGGGGTCTAGGAGCTGAGTAAGGCTGGATTAGATGGCTGAGGGCTGGTGTTTTGTTTGGGTGGTGAATAATTTGGTGGGCTAGGCTTAGTTGGTTAAAGTGTAGGAGATGTGGAAGTTCTAGCCAACTGAGCTGTTTTAGGGATTGGCAGTGATGTGAAATGTACGTTGATTTTATGGCAAATTTGGATATTTTATTATAGAAGGCCTCGAGTTTATTAAGGCTTGATTTACATAGGTTGGTGAGGATAGGGGATGCTTATAGGAGTGTAGATAGTAGGTGGGTTCTAGCTATGGTAATTCTTGTAGAAGGTGTTAGAAATTGGGCATTCTTGTACAGGAGGCCTAGTTTCTTGTGGATTTTTTTGATGGTTTGGTCTATATGGATGCCGAATTTTAGATTGTTGTCTATTACTTTCCCCAGTAGTTTGGTGTGGGTAGTAGGAGTGATAATTGTGTTATTTTTAGGGTAAATGTAGAAGGTTGGGGAGCAGGTTGCAGTTCTAGTGGGATAAAAAATTAGGAGGTTAGTTTTGTTGGGATTAAGTATCAGGTTTGAGTTGGTTAGCCAGTTTTCCACTGAGAGGAAAGTGTCTTGGGTAAGGTTTTGGAGGGTTGTAAGGGAAGGGGCTGCACAGATCAGGGTTGAGTCGTCAACATATTGGATTAGGCTGGCATTCGGGGTAGCAGTGTGTAGGTGGTTGGTAAAGAGTGAGAATAGGAGAAGTCCAAGGATGGAGCCTTGTGGGACCTTGATTAAGACTGGGAGGGTGTGAGAGACAGTTTGTTGCCATCAAACGGCTTGTTGCCTATCTGCTAGGTAGCTTTGGAACCAGTTAAGAGTTGCGATATTGATATTTAGGGAGGAAAGGATTTGTATGAGTTTGTTGTGTTTGACCATGTCAAAGGCTTTTGACAAGTCTAGGAATAAGGTTAATACAAATAGGGAGTTGTTTCTAAGTTGGTTAACTTTGTTGGTAAAGGTTAGTAGGGCGGTTGTTGTGCTATGTGCAGGATGAAAGCCATGCTGGGTACTAGATAGTAGGTTATGTGAGGTGAGATATTTCATGAGCTGTGTGTGCACTATTCTTTCTAAGATCTTGGATAGGGGAGAGAGAATGGCAATAGGACGGTAGTTAGTAAGTTCACAGGAGGTCCCCACAGAATTCTGTTGCAATTTTAAGATAGTCAGCTGGCAGGTTGTCAGTGGCTAATGTTGTAGGTTTTAGTTTTTTCAGATTCTTTTTGATATAGTTGTTGGATATTGGATGTAGTTTAAATTGGGTGGATGTATCCTGCATGACCTTATAGTTAAAAAAAAAATAAAAAAAAAACGAATCCATCCAGAGTTGAGAATTTTGTCTCACCCCTCCCCTCAGTCTCTAGAATTGATTAGATTTGCCAGTAATACTCTGTTAAATGAACAGAAACCAAGCTTTACCCAATTTTTCATCCAATAGTCAAAGATGATGTATTGCTCTAGACATGAATTGGGTACTTTTATAAGTAGAGATTTCATGCAGAGGTCCTAACATCAAAAACAGCACCAGTCCTTTTTCTATAGACTTAGTCCTCTCTTTCTATTTCTTTGACATCATAAGTTGACCTATTATGTTTATAAATATGCATTCAAATGATGTTTCTAGTGTAGGCAAAGGTATCTGAGAGTCTATTAACTTTGTACTTGGTGCCATTATCTGCCACTCAAGATAGGCTGCCTTAATTTTTATTTCTTCATGACACTAACCCAGTAAAATCTAGCTGGCACACACGATTTATTCTTATTTACCCCAGATGACCTCCTGAGACATGAATTTGTACTAGTTTCATTGTAAAGGCTCAAGAGAGCTTTGCTACCAATGACTGCTTTGAAATTTGTTCTTTTTCTTGAGTCACCCTTTAGAACAAGGAATTTTTTCATTCAAACTATGGATAAGAAGTGAGATGTTCTCTCATTATATTGTCTCTGGCCCTACTTGGTAGCATTGTTGACTCACAGCAAGAGGTTCTCTGGTTTAATTCTCGACTGGAGTGCCTTCTGTGTGGAGTCTGCATGTCCTCCTTGTGTTCGTGTGGCTTTCTTTCGGGTGCTCTGGTTTCCTCCCACATTACAAAGACATGCATCTGGAGCATTTCTCCCTGGGCCTCTGCTAAAAATTGGCTTTATTCCAAGTCAGACTTTCCCAGTTAACAAATGTTAAATAAATAAATATTATTCCAACTAAAGCAGGATTTTGTGCTGTATGTTTACCTGTTAGCTATTCTCTATCAGTCTGAATACTGACCTCTGTTGTAACTTTTTTTACTAGAGTCTTTTGGCAAAAATCAGTATCAGATTTACCTATATTTTCCATCAAGACCTGAATCTTAGTGCCTTTTAAAGTTTCTAACTTAACAGCTTTGTCTTTGCTAAAGCTGTTTGTCTCTAATTGTATTTTATCCCCTCACAAATTCCAGAGTTGCTTCAGTTGTGGAATGTCTTGACAAATTATCACATTGTGGGTTAAATTAGATAGATACTGAAGGAACGTCATGGATTTTTTTTTATTTAGAACAAGTGGTACTTCCATTTTGGTTATAGAGTACTTTCCATTTCTCTCTGTCTCTCTTGTCCCCATGCATACATAACGTCCACTATTTGGTTACTAATAGTCCTGTGCTTACATGCATATTGAGTTCTAACAAGTGTGATCGTGCTCCCTGAATATAACAGCCCTTGTATTTCTAATTCCTCCACAGTTACATTACATTTGATAAGCCTAACAGTAGCACATTGACGAAAGGCAAATAACTTAACAGCTCTGCGTTGTCACATTCCAGTGGCATACTTTCAGGGTTAGTTTATCTAACAATAGCATACTGACTTGTGCTGACAGGTATTACAGGTAAAACATTACTGTTACTTAATGGACAATACTTGGGTAGATGTCCCTTTCCTGCACACTTAAAGCAAATTACATCTAATAGTATGTTTTTGTTTGTAGACTGAAGTACATATCCGATATCCATGTCTGGCAGATAGTGCAGAGGTTTGGGGCTATGTACTGTGTACATATCTAATATCCATGTCTGGCAGTTAGTGCAGAGGTCTGGGGCTATGTGCTGTTAATGAGGTGCTTCCTTTGATCCAGGGTTTAATTCCCTCATCCTTCATTTGCATACTGTGTAAATGAGTAGGTCACTTAACCAAAAAGCACTCTGAGGTTATTGGGAAGTTGCGCTTGGTTCATCAATGGTCTACTTAACTGCATGCCTAGTAACTACCAATAAACCTAAGTGACGACTTAGTATTAGTTTTTGGTGCCTGTGAATCAATTTTAAAGCTTTCATTTAACACAATCTTTGTATTGAAAAAATAACTATTCAGAAGATGTGGAGTACATCTAGGCTACCTACTTCCTAAACTGATAGGGAGTTCCCATTTAAATCTACCTGCATCCAGAATTTCTTAAAATTTGTTTACATTAGTTATACCGGGTTTTATCTACATGTTAAGAACATGTATTAACACTGTGGTTTGTGATCTTAGTGGTCCATCTGCATTGAAAGCATAGTTATGGAATCTACAAGCCTCGGTCTCAGGTAAAACATCAGCCTCGTCTCAAATTCCTTTCTTTATTTTTTTTGATAATCATGTACATGAGTATCCATTAAGTCCATGCAGGCATTCAACAATTCAGCTGTCATATGAGATAATAACAATCTAGTTCACTTGGCCGAGGGCTAGGTCTCCCTCTCTGTGTACTTCTCCGCATCCTCATCCAAGCCAAGCTTCTTCAAAGGGTTACCAGTCCTTGACGTTATCAACCTAGTCATTGATTGGTTGAGCACAGTGGCTAGTTATTGCAGGACTGCAATGAGTTGTTGTTACAAATTGACCAAATGATGGTCAGTGGTGGCTGACCATTCCTGTAAGGCTACATCAGCTTTGCACTTGTTGGTTATTAGCTGCAGTAGCAGCTACAGTTTTCTGCCAGTCTTTTCAGGTACGTATCTATGGTTACAGCAGCCTTCACCAGTACTTTATCTCCTCCATTTTAGAGGTAGACACAGTATTTGAAGGTCACAAACATGGTCATGAAGCTGTAGTACACACAGTCAATAATACCAGTTTCTCTTAACACCAAATCTTTCAAAAAAATAGTATTTTCATTACAGACAAAACAATCCTCTTAAACACATACACAATAAAATGTGGTGAATATTTTTTCTTCTCAGTCACTCAGAAGATTTAGTTCCTGCCTTCTTCAAAACACTTCACATATTAGCTCCAGTAGCACAATCTTTACATTTTTTTAGGTGGTTATCAGTAGCAGAGATAGAATATTTGCCCAAATTCTCAACCACGTGTAATATTTCTTGTTATTTTCATGCATAAAATATGCAGAGACTGTAGATTCCAGTAGTAAATTAAGCATTACTAATATCAAAAGAGTTCGAACATAAACAAAAAAATGAGTTGCCTCACTCCAAAAGTAAATAGTAATATGCACACTATTTTATTTGTGAGATCTCTCAGAGCAAAATAAATACAACAGTATCAAGCAGATACTTTACCATAGCAAACTTAAGAAACAGTTCCTCAGTCCTTCAGGTATATATTTGCTTTGACCAACAAGTTAAGAAAGGTGTGTTGCAACTTGTAGAATTCCTATGGCTTTTTCTGTATAAGTAGAATAAATCTAGTTCATATAGGCTGCATTTCCTTCAGACTGCCTTCTCTTACTGAACAAATTTCTTGTGACTCCTCCCAGAATTCACTGTAGAATAGGAGGCGGGCAAATCTAACTCCATTTGTTTTGCGTTATCTTAACATTACAGAGTGGAACAGCTATCCCTCATTAGCTTTTGTACCCGTTTTCCATCTGACGGCTCTGATGCTGCCTTCTATGCTCCTCCCCATACTGGCATGGATTTCTTCACTCATGCTCCCCCTAGTGATCAGTACTGGCCTAGAAGTCATTATATTCCAGTCAATATATGGAAGATTTTTATTTTTGTGACTTTTCCTGTTTTGCTTTCTCTGCCTGATCAATGCTCTGTGCTGGTAAACAAAGATAGCTAAATAAATGAACATGTATGTAACTTTGGATTTGCTATGGATCTCTGTGCAGCACAGAAAACAGGGGTACTACCCTACCATATATTTGACATCTCAATGTTTGCGTGCACCCATGCTGAATATATTTGTTCTCTTATATCTATCAGAGGGTTTGCACTGCTGACAGATGTAAACACTGCTGCTGCAACATGACTGGAGAGAAACCTCACCTCAGGCTTCATGCTTACTGAGCAGTGCACAGCTACAGTTATCCCACTCCACAAGGGGGGATCCACCTTGGATCCCGGGAACTACCACCCCATGAGTCTGACGAGCCTGATCTGCAAGGCCATGGAACGTATTATCATGCAACTTATGGCAACCTTCAAACACTGGACCCCACACAGTTTGGGTTCGTGAAAGGCCGATCTTGTCTCCTGAACCTGATTGACTTCTTCAAATCAGTCTCCAGAGCTGTGGACAAGGGTAAGGTGGTCTACACAGCCTATCTGGACCTCGCCAAGGCCTTCAACACCATCCCCCACTCTGAAATCATAGATAAACTTACTAAGCTGGGCATTAATCCCTATGTCACTTGATGGGTTGCCAATTGGCTTACTGACAGAACTCACACTGTAAAAGTAGCCAACTCCAAATCAAGCTCCAGACAAGTGACAAGTGGAGTACCACAGGGTTCAGTCCTGGGAAAGCTTTTGTTTGGCACCTACTTCTCTGAAGTACAGGCCAACAATAAGGGACTCTGGCTAACAAAGTTCACAGATGAATGCAAACTGGGAGCCATTACTGAATCCCCAAATGATGTGGATATTCTACAAAAGGGCCTTACAAAAACAGATGCTTGGTGCCAGAGCCATGGGCTCAAGCTCAATGCCAAGAAATGTATAGTTATCCCCTTTAGGAAAAAACATGTACCCGTGAATTACCACATAGGTGGCAGTACATTAAACACTGAAAGTGTGATAAGAGACTTGGGGACACAGGTGGACAACAGTCTCACCTTCGAGAACCACATCACCACAACAGTCAGGAAGTCCTTCTATGTGGCACACCTCATCACTAAGGGCTTTTCATCCAGAAAAAAGGAGGTCATTGTCCTACTGTACTCATCCTTCATTAGACCCATTATAGACTACAACGCCCTGTTTGGTATGTACCTCTCAAGATATCTGCAAAAACTAGAAAGGCCACAGAAATACATCACTAAAAGAATCACAGGCCTAAAGCAGATGCCCTATGCTGACCACCATCTAAAAAAACTCCAGCTATACTCTTTCGCATATTGTCTACTCAGAGGTGATCTCTGCTTAACATACAAGGCCATGTCAAACCCAGTGCTGTTGGACATGCTACACTTAAAGAAACCCCAATACCTCAGAGCCACATGCTCCAGGGATCTAAACCTTGTCATCACAATGAACAAAACATGCTGGAGGGATAGGTTCCTGACCCAGAAACTCCCCATACTCTGGAATAGACTGCCCATACATGTCAAGCAGAGTGCCTCTTTGGCCCTTTTCAAAAGGAACCTTGATGATTGGATGGGAGATAGGAAATTCACCCCAGGGATCACATCAATTGCCCTGCTAGACAGGGGTCCAGGGAAATAGATACTGTGAGAAGAAATAGCCAGGGAATTGTTATGGCTAGGTTTGTATAGGCCCTAGGGCCGATAGCCTAGTGCCAACATATGAACCAATTGCTCCACCATTATCACTTGCAGAAAAAAGTGGCAGACACTGAAGACAAGCAATGTTTTATGCCAAGATGTTCTACCACTTTGTAAGGCACACATTGGTCTTTATTAATGTTAAAATTGTCAGTTTTCTCAATTAGGCATGCTGCCATCATACCTCTCAACTGTCCCTGATTTTCAGGGACGTCCCTGATTTTGACTCAAATTTTAACTCTGTCCCTCTTAATCCCTCCTAAAACTAGTGACATTTGGAGGAAAGGTGATTAATTACCCTTAATGAATAATGGCAATAATTAAGAGTTATAAACTTCTTTTACTTCAGAAAATGTGTATTAATTCATATGCTCTGATTTTGTCAATGTTTCAAGTTAATAGCACTAATATTTTAAAAGTGCCCCTGATTGTCCCTGTTTTTTTCTTGACTTGTCCCTGGTTCTGTTGAAATTTGTCCCCAATTGGTTGAGAGGTCTGGCTGCCATGCTTTACCTGATGTCATGTATTTGAAATAACATATGAAGGGACCTTTACAGCATAAGTGAGCTGCTACTTTTTCATTAAATGTGAAAGACTACAATGGATATACACTTTGTGTTGTCACATTTGTGTCTGGAAACATTAATACGTGCCAAAATGGAGCATCACAATACATAAGTCTCAGCTGTTGTTAGCTGCATACTGTGGCTAGAACATTTCATGGAAGTGATCATCATTAAATTCCACTTCCATTAAGTGATATCCTGTGATTCTGTTCTCTGACAGAAAACTAAATGAGAGTAGGAAAACCAAAATATGTTCTCCTCAGGGGTACAGTGCTCCTTACATCTCTCAAGACTATCTTCCATTTTAAATAATCAGACTGGATGTTGTTACAATTTGGAGAAATAAAAATACTTTCTTTTTTTTCTAATGCTCACAGAATGAAAGGAATGTTTGTGTGAAATTGTTTGATTCAAATGGCTTGATGAGCTATTATATCATGAAATGTGTTTATCATTCTGGTCTGTTCTGGTTGCATTAACCAAATCAGGTCAAAGAAACAGTCCTGGTTCCATTATATAGCATAGTTAAACACTGGCTCAGGCTGGACTACATATGCAAGACAGTGCCTGAGGAAATGAGAAATGCCATTATGTGTTATTTGTTCCTTAACACCACACACTCCCACAAAATTATGTAACTTAAATAGGGCATCTGCTGTGTACTTGTTGTTTATATTGTATATAACAGCACAACACCATGAGAGATGCTAAGAGAGGAGCTGAAATGGCAAACATAAAATCTCTACAATCTTCTGCAGATGGTACATGCATACTTTATGAGGCTGCAAAACAGTGACAGAAAGATCAAGAAAACAGTCATCAGATGCCATATAAAACTGATGCCAACAGCAATCTGCCTATAGGTCAAAAGGGCATTAATGGGCAAGTGGAAGAAGTACTTCTAGCAACTTCTAAATAAAGAAAACCCCACAGAAGCTATAGTGCCTCCTGAACAGCTTATGATGAAAGGGGAAGAAGAAGAGCCCACACTAGAAAAAGTAGAAAATATGCTACAGCAGCAGGAAAAAATAAGGTCAACATGCACTGGGGGAAATGGCTGCTGAGGGTGCTTATCATGATATGAAGAGAGTGAAGCGTATCCCACATGACTGGAGAATAAGCATTCTAGTGCCTGTGCACAAGAACAGACCATACAGAGGTGTCAAACTCCTGTCACATTGCATGAATGCGCTGGAGAGGGTCATTGATAAATTAATATGTAGAGTGTCACAAAGTAATAATAGGAAAACAAGTCCTCCAAACATAGAAATAAACCAACACGGGGAATTCAAAATGGCTGCCATCCTATAAGCAGTGTTTCCACAGAGCTCTGCCACTCACCTACAGTTCAACAGCTAATTTTAAGGTCTGAAAGCCTTTTCAAGATTTAATAACATTACAGATTAATCAAGAATCTCACCTGCTGCGCTTACCTACTTTCTCGAAGAAGAGAGAATCTTTGGTGTGAAGGATTGTGCTTGATTCCTTTGATTCTATTACTGCCAGTCCGGGCTACATGTGCTCTAGGCCTCGGAGGCCTACTAATCCTGTGAAGAAATAAGGGACTGAATAATATACATAACCATGTCAAAAGATCTAGATCACATGGAAACTCAAACCACTAAAGCAAAATTTTCAACTATAGCCTCTCCAGAAAAAGAAGTCACCACGAAGAGGGCCAGGACTACTAAACAACAAGAGGCACCCAAGACACCACCAGCAACATCAAAAGAGAAATCTGACTCAAACTACATGGAGGAACTAAAGATTGCCTTACAACCTATTCAGTCAGCAATTCAAGACCTCTCACAACAGCTTAAAACCTTCAATGACTCCATTGACAGAATATTAACCAGAATGGATAAAACTGAGGCAAGGGTGTTAGAAAATGAGATTAAAATTGACCAGCTACAAAAAGAGCAAAAGAATAATGACTCAAATATAAGGAGTATTCAACAGAAACTAACAGACCTCGAAGCCAGATCCAGACGCAACAACCTCATCATTAGAGGCATCCCAGAACAGGTTACACAATTTGACTTATTGGAGAGCGTATCTGAAATCTTTTCTACATTCCTGGATAAAGAACCTCTCTCAGACAAACTAATTATAGAACGTGCATACAGAGCCTTAAGACCAGCTTCTGACAAACTAAATCCGAGACCAGTGTACGTCAAGATCTTAAACTACCAACACGTGTACAAGCTAATAAGTGCAGCAAAAAAAAGAAAATACATAGAATGGAAGAGTAATAGAATATATCTATCTCCTGACCTACCAACACCAATTAAACAGGAAAGACAAAAACTAGCCCCTTTTTGTGCTTATCTGATTAAAAAGCAGATCAGGTTTCAGATGAGGTATCCCAATACTCTCATTTTTGCTCACCAGGGTGCCCAGCTATCAGCGCAAAGCTATGAGGAAGCGGTGGTAGTCTTCAAAAGGGCTTTTAATGAATGCCCGGACAAACCAGCTCAAAAGATGTAATATTACCCTGGTAAATGTGAGCGACTGTTTGACAGATGTAATCAAATAGCTTTTCTCTGCTTAAAAGCACAAACTTACCTTGCGAGCTGGTCTTCCTGGTCTCATTACAACATCCAGTGTCCGTAGGATCCACTACCCTCGAGGCATCACTTAGACTGTTTTTTTTTTCCCTCCAGACTCGTCGCCATAATTCCGATATCCTTGTATGGCTCTCTGACCCCAGGAGTTCCCTTTCTTCAATGCGCTCTTAAAGGCATACAGCCCACTAATCGCTAACATGGCTCACAGTCTATTCAAACAGCCCGAGATGTTTTGTTCTATAATTCACACAGGCTGCTATGACTTCCACAGGCATTTGGAGTAAAGGAATAGTTAGCGATGAAGCTCTCCTGCTATATTCTCCCTTCAGTAGCCTCTTAAAATGCACATACCACGCAGGTGAATGATATATTTATCTAGGGTCTGCATTTCATATACTCTTTCCCTCCAAACGAGAGAAGCGAAACGTCTACAGATTTCCAGCAACGTTCTTCCCACACACGAGAAACAGCAGGAACCAGTCAGCTGCGCAACTCCACCTCTGTCAACATAGAGCATTTTTACGTTCTGTTTACTGTCGAACGAACGAGTTGACTCATTGTGCAGTCATGACTTTTTGAAATTTATTCTACCTGCTGTATGATCTCACAGGAATATGAAGTTGGGTCTCCACTTTATACAGTTGTGTTGCAATATTACTATGTGTTCGTTGACATGGACATTTTTTGTCTGTGGGGTTTTTTCTTGTGTAATTTCAGAAATCTCACCAATTCACGCATGGGTCACTCTGCAGTTACATCTTGGGAGCTAGTTGCATCTCATTACAGTTATCACCACACAGTAGGGTATATTCTTCACATAACAACACCCACACGGCTTCACTGTGTTTTACATAGGTACTAATCAACATTGTAATGGATGATGGTTACCTGCCCTGACATTTCCTAACTTACCCTCAAAGTACATGTGCGAGGTTTATTTGTCTCAATTTTGTAGGAGTGCAACATTTTTTAAGACGTTAGTCTGACAGTACATAGGTTTTATGTAATTCTACTTTCTCTCATGCACTAGAGTATCTGTTACAGTAAGTTTTTTTTTTACAGGGAGAACTTGTCAGTAGCTTTTGTCTCTCATGCAGAGGAAAAGCATCGCAATTCAAGGCAAGCGAAAACGATGTATGTACTCCTCCTTTTGTTAATTATGACTCAGTCCTGGTTGTTCACTACACTGGGCCAATAAGCCTGCATGTTTCCACACAGCTGTAATTCTTACCTTTTGGGGTTGAGCATTTTTGGGAGGGAGATGATGTGCCTGAACTCTGCAACCATTTTGTTCCTAGACTGGATGAGCAGACATATGTCACTCAAACATATTCCTCTGTAGGCAGCTTTTTCTCTGTCTGAGCAGGTAATGAATCCAGGGCCATTCGAGCCATAGTCAAGGCATCATTTCTCCACACATGATCCTGTAGTATATAAACTTCAACATCAAGCTCAAATATTAGAAGTGCAGAGGAGATGCCTTGTACAACGTTTTGCATATACTTTGATTTTGATACTGGAATCATTTGCTTGTAAATGAATGTCTATTTAAACCATTTCTGATTGAATATTTCATGGTCTTGGACGATGTAACTGTATGCATTTGGGTTAGTTCTTAGCATACTGTTGAAAGCCCTATATTTACTGGCAGAAGATTATTAACTTTTTGAAAATTACCTACACAGCAGATTTTAATATTATACATAATAATCTATGTAATTGATATACATTGGTTCCTGACCTACTCCTACAACTTGTATATTTGTGCAACACACTGGGTACATTTATGACAGCTGTCTTGGAATTAACACGCATAAATTAACAGTGATATCCACTGCCCAGACCAGACTTCATAATTCACCATATGCATATTAGAAGGTTACATGCAATTATCAACAATTTTTCATTTAATATGCTCATTAATGCAAAAGCTGGCTTCTCATGTCTGCTGAAGATTATGGCAACAGTACTCAAGAGCAACTAATTGTGCTAAAGGCACTAACGTAACTGAATAAGTAATTGATGGGGAGCTCGAGGGGGTCAATAAATAATCCTTTGGCTAAGGAAGATGTGGGAAATGTGATGATAGATACCGGGGGGAGACTGTGAGGGTTTTTTTTTTCTTTGGTTTGTGCCTCATTTGTTCTGTGACCCTCATTTTCTCGAACTGGATAATATGAATGATTGTCTCGTTAACATTGCTAGCAATTCTGCATTAAGCACAGGAAAATTCTATATGTTTTATTGATGATCAACAACATATTATTGGAAACTAATATTCCACAGATAATTTCCTTTCTAATCACACTTAATATAAATGAAGGCTCGGGCTTATTCTGCAAGGTTAAATAAGCTCAGTGCTATTATGTAAATAACTGTCTGTTTGCTGTTTAATTTTACAGGTTTCTACCTCTTGGTGTGGCGGAGTTTTGTGGTATGTTTATGCACTGCATGGGTTAGCTATGCATTTTGGTTTATGGAATGTTAGGCTGTACTCTCTGGGAACAAGGTCTTTCACCTATCGTGTGATCTCAAGATCATTTCATTTTACCTTCACAGACCCTTCCGGGCTTAGGGGGAGGTGGGTAGGCACCGAGATTAAGCGGGAAGGAAGCTCTCTACTTGCCCCATGTTTACAATACAATCCCACGTGTTTATACAATGCGGTCCATACTCCCCATTACATTCCTGACTTATTAAATACACTTAACTTAATTAGAAGATGTGGAACTTAGAGTCCTGGAACATTAAGGGGTTACAATCACCTAAAAAAAAAAATTGCTTATGCACCTGATTTTGAAATCTACCGCTAATATTACTTTCCTTCAGGAGACGCATTTGTTGAATCATCAATGGGAACAAGAAAAACGGAGGCCTTGGATCAAAAAGATCATAACCTCAGAAGGCACTACAAATAAAGCTGGGGTGGCCATTATCATTAAAAATAACTTTGGGTCATATATAGGAAAGGTGGGATCGGATGATGAGGGTAGGTGGTGTTATTTTACTACAAATCACCCTTTATTAGATAAACCTATTCTCCTTCTCAACATATATGCCCCTTGCACCTCTCAACAGAGTTTCTTCACGAAGCTATATAACTTCCTCACTTCATTTCCTAAGCACTATTATATTGTGGGGGGGGGATTGGAATTCAGTACAGGACCCCAAATCAGACAGATCGAATCCCAGAACTAGAGCTAATCTCTCAGTACATAAAGACATAACTGAACTGAAAGAAGAGTTTAATTTATTTGACCCCAACATTTTTTTAGACCCGGCTCAGAAAAAATACAATTACACCTTCTTTTCTAGTTGTGCCAAAAGTTGGTCCAGAATAGACTTCTTTCTTATCTCCAAGGCCTTTTACACTATGAATATCTCCTTTAAACAATCCCCTAGATCTATCTCTGACCATTCCAAGATCTCTATGGGTATTCACCGATACAGTAGGGGCCCAGTAGATAGAATAGACATCTGTTGGCGGCTAAACCCCAACCTTCTCGGGAGAGAGGAGATTACCTCTCAAATTGACAGATACCTGGATTATTTTCTTAAATCCAGGAAATCCTTTCAATCTCCATTAGACTGTGAATGGGCCGCGATTAAATCAATGATCAGGGGCTTCCTGATAAATAAAGCCGCATATTTCAAGAAACTTCGCAACAAAAAAGAACGGGATCTTACCTCTCAGCTGCATAAAGTAGAAATAGAGTCTCAAGTAAAACACACCCCCCTGTCGGAAGAACGTATGATCCAACTACAAAAAGATCTAATATTGTTGCACGCAGAGAACCTGAGTTTCCATGAGACTAAATCTTTGGCCTTATACGCAGACGTGATTCACTCTCCCTCCAGATTTCTGGCCAGAGTGATCAACCTTACTAAATCCTCTACATTTATACCTGAAATACATTATCAAGGGAAGGACTTCCAGCAACCTAATGAGATTATTGAAATCTTTGAAAACATCTTCATTCAAACATATGGACACACAGATAACAAAGTTGGCGAACCAGAAATACAATCCTTTCTCAATAATCTAACCTTCCCCAAGATAACAGAGAGACAGTATAAGCTCCTAGAAAAGGAGATAAATATACAAGAAATTACCTCAGTCATTAACAACCTTAAACCTAATAAATCCCCTGGCCCAGACGGGTTTACGGATGAATTTTATAAAGTATTTAGTGCAAAAGTTTCCAAAGTATTGAGTTTATTATTTAACTATATTACTCGCAATGGTTTTAAGGATTTGCACTTAAATGCTTCCAGAACGATTTTCATTCTTAAACATAATACGGACCCTAAAATTCCTGGGAATTATAGACCCATATCTTTAATTAATTTGGACATGAAAATTCTGGCCATGGTCCTAGCTAACAGGTTGAAAGCCGTTATCTCCCATATAATATCTCCGGAGCAATCAGGCTTTATCCCGGGCAGACAAACTAATGATCAGACCCTACTGCTGGAAACCATGATTCATCATTCTAACCTGGCCAAACACCCTGTGTACGCCTTAGCGGTGGATGCATCCAAGGCATTTGACCGCTTGAGTACGAAATTCCTATTTGCTGCTTTACCCTTTTTTAACATTCCATCTTCATTTATAGACAAAATAAAAAACCTTTACTCCACAGCGTACACCACTCTTCATATTAATAAACACTCATCTAACAGAATCAATATGAAGAATGGAGTCAGGCAGGGTTGTCCCCTCTCCCCTCTTTTATTTAATTTATATATGGAACCATTATTTCTGCTTATTAAACAAGCCACTTTCCTTCACCCACCTAATCTCCATAACTTAAAGATCCCCCTATCGGCATACGCAGATGATCTTAATATCTATTTCACTCTCCCTGATTCTGACCCAAATAAAATACTATCTGCAATTAGTATATTTTCCAACTTAGCAAATTACAAACTTAATAGGGAAAAATCTTTAATATTCCCCCTAAATATTTACTCTAGGTTACCTAATATAACTTTAAAATCAGAGATCAAAGTGAAGGAGCAGCTCCATTATTTAGGTATACAATTCTCTCAAGGTAACCATAACTACTTTCAGGATAATGTGGTCAGGTATTGGTCAAATATTCAAAATGATATCAATAGATGGTCTAGGCTTAAGCTCCCTTTCCTGGCCAGAACCACAGTGATTAAGATGAACATCCTCCCTAGACTCTTATACCTGTTTCATTCCACCACCAGTATTTTACATAACAATTTTTTTAAAAAGGTCATTTCTTCTATCTCTAAATTCGTGTGGGCCCCTAAATCGGTCAGGATTAGCTACTCTAAACTCACCTATCCTGAAGTACAGGGAGGCCTGGGTCTACCTGACTTTAAATCCTACTATGAGATAATCAATGCCAGTAGGGTATTAAAGATTGCGTCTTACCACAAAGACAAATATAAGTGGGCCCCGTCATGGGTGAGTCTGAGTAATAATTACATTAAATCATTAAAATTCAGCCCTGTAGCATTTCCATTTCTAAATGAAGCAAATATAAGCATATTGAAATGTACAAAAGGTCTTTTATATAGCATAAAATCCCTCCAGGCTCTGTTCAAATCTTTGAATCTTTCTCACTCCTTCATAACACTACAACCAATTCATCTCAACCCCAACCTTAAATTGAATGGACACATGTTAAACTTGATGAATTACCCCCTTCTTTTGAATACCTCTATTTCGGATCTCTTCCCCTTCAGACATATGACAATCTCTAACCTAAGAATCAGTTTGAATTTGCCCAAGAAATACCTGGTCATTTTACGACAGGTTAGTGAGTTGATAGGGGAATACATAGATCATCCCCTGGTCTCAGAGGAAGATATTTCAGCATGCAGAACATTAAAGAAACTTCTGCTCAGTGAAAAAAAGACGACCTCAAATACGTACAAGGTTATTATGTCACTCAGATATCAGAACGAGTTTATTATCTCAAAATTCTGGTTAAAAAGTAACCCGGAAATAAACCAAGGCTTAATATCACAGGCTATAAAACGAAGTTCTAAATCTATTCCCTTCAATAAATTGAAATACACTCAGCTGATGATTCTGAACAGTGCATATTTTACCCCTGAAGTACTAAGTAAGCTTTACCCTAATCAATCCCCTAAATGCAGTTATTGCTTGAACCAAACTGATGATATTCTGCATCTGTTTTGGAGTTGCAAGTGTTCCTATAAGCTCTGGTGTGCCTTGAGAGTGATACTTGAGAAAATTGGATATGAAAAATCTACCCTCTCATGGGAATTTACCATTTTGCATATCCCACCTCCGGGTTTATCTGAAAGGAAATGTAAGGTACTGATTCCTATTTTCACGTTAATCAAATACTACATTTCCCTAAATTGGAAAAATAGGCACTCCCTCTCTTGGGAGGGCTTTAAACACATAGCTATTAAACACCTCAAGGCTCACAAATACTTGTTCCACAATATTAAGCACAAGCCAATTATTAAGGAATTTTGGGACATTCTATCTGATCATATAATTAAATGAGTTTTTCTTTTTCTTTTGTCTCCCTTTTGATATTGGACAGCATCTTTTTTATCTCATATGTGAATAACTTATATAACAAGTTCCTGGGCAAAGTAGAATTTTGTATATAGTTCTAGTTTTATGTTATTGTTGTATATGTTTCTTTGTTTAATGGTTGTATAATATGTCTTGAGTTCTGTATTTTCTCTGGTGTTCACTGTTGTATTTGTCTTTTTTTGTTTTTCTGAAAACTGCAATAAAGAGAATTATATAAAAAAAAAAAAGAAATAAACCAACACACAAAATTCAGCCATGCAAATCTGGAGTTCTCATTCACGTTGTATTTGAAAACATCTGGTACGCCGGCATTTCGCCTTCAAGGATAAACTGCAAACAACACAGGACTCCATTTTATACACCTATAGGTTAGGAAGTTACACGATGTTCAATTAGAAACACTCATATTATTTAAAAACACAATACCCATTCATCCATTGTGCATATAAAATGCATAACTAACTTAGTTATGATAGCCTAAATAATAATTCTTGTCAAATTCACCAAACAAATAATATTTTAAAACAATAAATGTTATAACTGTGTTTCATTTCCCTCAACTTTTAAAGTTGAATGTACCATTCACATCCTACAAAATCACACATTCAAGTTAACTTCAAGATTCAAACCCTTAGGGAAGACTGTGTTGAAATTAATAATCATCCTACTTTCTAACCTCAACAATTTAGTGACAATATCACCCCCTCTCATCACACAAGGCTGTCCCAATACACAGAAAAACAAACTATAATCATCATGGACCCTATAGAAATGCTCAGCAACAGGACTACTGACATTTGCATTTTTGATATCCTTCAAATGCTCTAGAATTCTAACCCTGACCATTCTTTTGGTCTGCCCAATATACCACATAGATGTTTTCACATCTACAACCCAGAATGTACACTACCCCACAAGAACTACAATTAAACTGACTTTTAGATGTAAACCTTCTACCTTTAATGTAACTGCCTGCTAGGTTCCTGACTCTATTACACAATCTACAATGGCCACAAGGGAATGAACCCATCTTATCACCACCAATACTAGTCTGCTTAAGGTTCAATAATTCCCTCAAGTTTAAATATCTCCCAAATGAAAATTTAACATGCTTAGGAAACAAATGGCCAAACTGTTCATCGTGTGTTATAAGAAGCCAAGACTCCCTTAATAATCTTCTCAGCATTTCAAAAAAAGGGGGAATACTTTGTAACAAAATAAATATCCTTATTCTCCAATGGGTTGTATGAACAGCCCCTGCTCCTACCATCCCTCTTCCATTGATACTCATTCTTTGCATGGTTTACATGATGGAAACTTGAACCCACATTACTATTTTCTCCAACATGAACCACCCTCTTCACTGCAGCCTCCAAAGTTCTCTTACTATACCCTCTCATGGATAAACTATCTACTGTTTCATTAATGTTTTCAACTTTCAACTTATTCTCAGAGGTATTACATAAGATACGCTTCAATTCACCCACTGGCAGTGAGCTGATAAGATGTGGAGGCTGCATGCTGCTAGCATACAAGAAATTAACTGAAGTAGGGTTACGGCAGAGCTTACATTGAACCTTCCCATAGCCATCTAAATAAAATTCCACATCAAGATACTCTGTACTGTCACTGCGACACTCAAAGGAAAACTTCAACCCATGTAAATTGTTATTTAACTTCCTCATAAAACTGAAAATTCAGTAATTTGGCCTTTACACACAAATAGTAAATCATCAATGAGCCTTTTATATACTATAACACGCTTTCTAAAAAAATTCAGAGCCATAAATAAACTTCTTTTCAAAATTCCCCATGTACACAATTGCATAAGACGGAGCATATGGAACACCCATGGCAGTACCCCTTTCCTGCAAAAAATCCTTCTTCTCAAATACAAAATAATTGTGAGTTAAGCAAAATTCTAAAAGCCTAGTCACAAATGCAGTACATGGTCCATCACCCATCACATTACAAATGGCCTCTAATCCCCATTTTAACTCAATGTTAGTATATAAAGCATTGACATCCACTGTCACCCAATAACAATTACCCTGCCATTCCACCTTGGTCAGCAATTGACTTACCTCTAAAGTGTTTTTGATATGAGCAGGAACCATACATAAATATTTCTTCAATATCAAATCCAAAAAAACACCCACCCTTTCTAAATGCGAATTAACCCCCAACACTATGGGTCTACCAGGTGGGTTACATAGGTATTTGTGTATCTTAGGGATATCATACAAAATTGGGTCCACAGGCTTGATGACACACAAAGCCCTAACATCTTTAGAATCCAAAAAGCCCAATCTTTCTCCCCCCTCCAACAATTCCAATAATGATTCACTAAATTGGTTAACTGGATTGCTAGGTAACTTGATATACTCTTCCTCATTTATAAGCAAATTTCTCACCATTACATTGTATTTTTCCCTAATTAAAATGACCAAATTACCACCTTTTTTACCACCTGTTTTTAAATAGTGTGAGTGTAATTGAATGCCATGTAACTTCCTAACCTATCAGCAGGGTGCAATGGTGTATAAAATAGAGTCCTGTGTTGTTTGCAGTTTATCCTTGAAGGCAAAATGCCAAGGTACTAGATGTATTCAAATACAATGTGAATGAGAACTCCAGGTTTGTGTGGCTTATTTTTGTGTCATAAAGTAAGTTGGGAGATGAGGGTTCAGATTAAGATGAGGATGCAGTACAACCAATGTGATATTTGCAGTGAGACAGATGATGAAGAAGATGGAGATGTGGAAAGATTTCAACTCTGCATTCTTAGACGTGTAGAAAGTATATGACAAGGTCCTAAGACAGTTGATTTATACAATCTTGTGATGCTTTGTAGATCCAGGAAACATTGGTGTAATTCTATACACAAGGACCAAATGCCACAAGTATGAACAGTGTTTGGACACAAAGAAATTAGCAGTGGAAGTCGGTGTACATCAGGATTCAGCTCTGAATCCCATGCTCTTCACATTGGTGATGTTCTACATTAGCAAACAGGTTGGAGGGGGACTGCTCAATGTTGCTGCCTGCAGAAGATGTGGCATTATAACCACACCCTGAACAAGAGTGGAATGCAAAACTGAAGGCACATGGGATGAAACCGAATACAGACACGATAGTAGTCATGGCAGAAGGGAATTAGAAAAAGCTGAAAACTGAGATTGAAAGGAAAACAGTGGTGACAGGCTAACAGCTGACAGGTAATGGTTGAAGTGAAATAAAATCTCAGTCTGAATGAAGAGGTCAAAACTAGAATCAGAAGTACTTCAAGCAGCTGGCCAAAAGTTTAGGGTAGTGTATGTCAGAAGAATGCTAAAGAAGATGAAAAGTAATGTGTATAAGACAGTTGTTTGACCAGTACTTTTATATGGTACAGAAATCTGGGCAGTGAAGGCAGAGCAAATGAGAAAGCTTGAGATAATGCCAATGAAGGGCCTGAGATAGGTTGTAGGATGCACACAGTGGGACAGCTGAAGAAATGAGGACATCATAGCTGAAGCCAAAGTAATTCTGATTGCAGGAAAAGGCAGGAGAACAGATTGCAGTAGTTTGGTCACATGCATGAAAGTAGAAAATAACTGACAGCAAAATGAAGAATGCAAATGCAGATGAGAGAAGACCTGCAAAATGGAAATGACAACAGCTGAGGTGCACCCCAACCTCATGTAAAATGGAAAAATGAGGCTGATGATAATAAGTACAATACCATAGGAAGTCAGGAGTGGATGTATGATGGAGAAAGTACTCCCCTGCACCCAGGGACATCAGGAGGCATACACACTGTACTGATTTCAGTACAACTTCTTTAGAAGAGGGGGTAGCTTTTTTTTAAAAAAGTACATATTCTTTCTTTTTTAAACAGCATTGGCTCCTTTAGGGAACATACCAGCCAGTCGGAAATGAGCTCACGTCATGTCCGGCTGGCTGCGAGCAGGAAATGTGCAGTAGTGAGTGGAAGACAATCACAAATGGATTATCGCTGCGAGTGGGAAATGTGAAGTTGTAGTGAGTGGAAGGCAATCATGAATGGATTATCATTGTGGTGATCACAAACAGATTATCAGGTAAGGGTGTGTGCATGTGTAAATGCCCCCCACATAAAACACCTGCTGGCTATAGGTGTTCAGGCTCAAACCCTGTACCTTTGCTTCAGGGTAAGAAGAGCCTAAAGTCCCTAACCACCACCATTTCTGAACTTTGTTCAGATTTGTTTTTCTAACGGTTGTGAGCTATGGTGAGAAGTGAGAACTGAAGTTGTATTTCCCCCATTATTGTTTTTGTTATTTGTCCAGGTTTTTTGTGCTAAGGTGTGAAGTGAGAACTGAATTTGTATTCCCTCATTATTGGCTTTGTTTGTCCAGGTTTTTTTGTGCTAAGAGGTTGAGATCTATCTAAGTGATAGCCATTATGTTTCAGTCTTCCTATTTTTCAAACTGCTGATTTTGCATAGTGGTATGTTGCACTGACTGTAGTTCATATAGTTCTGGGTTCAAGACGTGCATGGTGATAACACAGCTTTTTATTCTAACAACTTTCCAAAATTATACAAGCAATGTTTAAAATGTGTCCCTGGTTTTTGGGCTTTTGCCCCCCCCCCCAATAAATGTTGGCTTTTTCCAGATTTCTTGTGCTGCAAAGTTCAGAGATACAGCTGAGTGTCGTGTACATTTTTACAAGGAGCTGAGAGCTGCAGGGGAACTAAAGTTTAGTGCTGCTTATGCTGAGTCGGCTTGTACTGTTAATAGCACAACAGGTAGTGTACTTGCTTTTGATGCAGAAGGCTGTGGGTTCTTCTACCACAGTAGGTAGATGCATTGCTGATACTATACTGTGTTGTAAAGGGGGGGTGGATGCTGTAGTCCGTTTTGGCGAAGATATCTAGTAGTAACTATGAATCTGTTATCAGTTTGCCATCCATTCCCTATTGCAATATTACTAGCGTATCATTGTTTTTAATACAACATAGGCAATTTATTCCTCAAGGGCAACAGGTACTTTATTTGTAGATGAAACCATGAAATATAAAGTTGTTTGCTAGCAGCAGGCTCTTTATTAGTTACAGATTTCTTTAATGTGGAATTATGTAGATGGCTTTTACTAGTTCAGAGATTGTGCATATTTACTGATACTGGTGGACTGTAGAAGTTTGAGTAGACTTTTATGATGGAAATGTTATGAATTGGGCTGTTTTGTCATTATTGGTGCATGCATTTTTTCTTTCATTGTTTACTGGAAAAATGTTCAAAACCATACATTTTAAACGCTACAACTATACTGTATTGTACAAGGAATATAATTTAATACGATCAGGAAAGTTTATCAAAGAACACGTGTATGTTTCATGTGCAAGGGGCCTATGATTTGAAAACAGACCAAAGTTAATCTTTATCTGCCACTGGCAAAATGTATTTTCTTTGAATGTGGGTTTCAATGCTGTTTCAATGAATGTGAGTTTCAAGGGAAGAGAAGTTTTAATGCTAAGTCTAGTTTCATTGTGAGACTGCATTTGCTTTGTTTAGCAGATATTTATTGGTGTTCGTGCTGTAAAATGCAAAATAAAACTTTTCTGGCAAATAACTTAGGAATGATCACTAAATAATGACCGACGTTAAGTTTCAGACGTTATAATCTTCAGAAAAATGCATGCTAAAGCAAGACCTGATATTCTATCAACTGTCTTAAGTTTATACAATATCAATTTTTAGTACTGTTTGTATGTTCCCCCAATATATTTGGCCTTGTTCAGATTTCCTGCATTAAGAGGTTGAGAGGTATGTGCAAATAAATCGCTTTATAGAATTAGGAATATCAACTGTCCCCAATTTTGGCTCAAAATGTTGCTCTCCCCCAATAATCTCTCTGCAAAATAACAATTTTGGAAGAAAACGTGGAGGGTTTACTATTATAAATAACTGTAATGATTAGAGTTATACATTACTTTTATTTCAGAAATGCATGTAGATTCTCTAATTTTGTCAGCTGCTCAAGTTAACAGTGCTCATATTAAAATGGTGTCCCTTCTTTGACAGGTTCCCAGCTGTATTGTCTGGCAATTTTATATTTTTACATCACATTTTTGGTCTGTTTTTCATAAAATTGCAGTTTTCTGGCAAATTAGTGGTAAATCATTAAAGACTGAAGGTTGAAAATAACATTTGAGTTTCAAATTTCATACCTTTCAGAAAATTCGTACTAATGCAAGACCTACTACTATTCTATAATCTTTCTAAGTTTATAAGAGCAATATTTAAAAAAATGTCCTTATTTTTGGGCCTTTGCCTCAGTTTTATTTATGAGTTTGTTACTGTAAGAGGTTGAGAGGTATTTGTGTGTGTGAGTGTGTGTGTGTGTGTGTGTGTGTGTGTGTGTGTGTGTGTGTGTGTCTGTGTGTGTGTGAGAGGTAGGTAGGTAGCATACCTCTCAACTGTCCAAATTTTGCAGAATATCCAGATTTTTGCCCCATATTTTTTGTCTGTTCCTCATAAATTTTGTGATTTTCTGGAAAATCATTGAAGGCTGAAGTTGCTAAATTATGACAGACATTTGAGTTTCAGACTTCATGTCCTTTAGAAAAATTCATACTAGCACAAATCCTGTTATTCTAGCAACTTTCTCATACTAGCACAAATCCTGTTATTCTAGCAACTTTCTAAGTTCACTAGAGCATTATTTAATATCTGTCCCTGTTTATTTTAGGCTTTGTCCATATTTCTTGCACTAAGAAGTAGGTAGGGGTGTGTGTATGAATGAATCACCCTAGTTAGGGGTAGCAGGTCATTAGTAATTTACTCAAGCTCAAAACCTGTACCTTAGTTACAGAAAACAAAAGCATGAATCCTCTACCCCAACTATCATGCTGCATTTTTCAAAGAACTGACTTTCAGGTTCATTTTCAATTCGAGGAACCGAGTTTGAGTGAATCTATATTATATTACTGAAGAGGCATTACAGCGAATGCCTCTTCATCTACACTAAAAGAGCAAACTGTGAATTACGAGAATGGCCGTAACTTGGCTGGGGAGGGGGGGGTTTAGCAGTTTGAGAGCTGTGAGTACAAATTTGAAAATCCTAGCTACACCCCTGCCCACACCACCACCACACACATGAAAACAGAAGCACAGAGAACTTAAGCACAGGCATATTTTGCTTTGCTATGAATTCAGCCCTGAATATGTGGCATACCATCTGCCATAACAGTATGATGTTTATTGTCTTCTCAATGTGGGCATTATTTCTACAATTATGAATCACAATTCTTAGGGGCTATCCATATGTCTTTAAGGATTTGTGTAAGTACATTGAGGACACAAACTTCATGGTCATTGATATCAAGAAAATGGTATCAATATGAAAAAAAAAGGGTTTGGCATAGAAGATGTACTTTGCCCCACTCTCCCACATCTCCTTGCTTCAATATAGCAACTGCACTGCCACACAACTTTGGACAAAGGGCAAATAATAATAAAAGTGATAATATGTTCCTGCACCCCGAATGTAACATTTTTCACTAGCAATAGTAAATCAAACTGCAGCTCCAGTTTAAACCAGTGATACTACCAAAAAAAAAACAATTATCAAAGATGAACATAAATAAAAATAAAAATCCTTCATCAGAGACATCTCCAAAGCCAGATGCAGCATGAAACAGATTCTGCACTCATCAACACTAACTAAAAAATGTATCCAAATCAATTACAAACAGCAGGAACAGACCCCACAGTACTGAAACAGGCAATCAAATTACATTTTCAGTAATACTGCCTCTGGTAAAAAGAAACTCAATTGAATTGCGTGCTTGCTTTTCATTGCTCTATATGTTATGCAATCAGACTCACGTCATTAGCTCTTTTATATTTAGAATGTTGAAGGCTGCATACGTCAGCGCTGGTTGCTCATCAAGTAGACTGTTGTTGCTGTTTCCCTCGAACATCATCTCCTGATGGCCTCTATCCTTACCAGTAACTGAAGATTGTCATTAAGTGTTTATTACACTTTGATAGAGTGGAGTATCATTCTTTGCTTCAGATTATCTTGGATTGATTTTAGCATCTTCATTCCTCTTTTCCTTCTTCTACAAGACAGCTTATTCAACATCTCAGTGAGGCAGGAGGCCAGAAAATTGTTAATTATGCTATTGTGTTGAAAAAAAAGTTACAGACCTTAGATGATCTCATTGTTAAGACAAAATTGAAGCTGTGAACTGAAATTCTTCTGTTAGAATAGCCTAGGCCTTTTTTTCATCCCACCCTGTGTCCTGCTTGCTTTAGTTTAATAAATAGTAATTTATCTCCCTGGTAAAGCAGAGAAGGCAGATATACTGCCAAAAAGAATTAAAATGAGTGAGTAAACCACAGCTTGGAACACACAGATTTGTGGTGTTGTGTACTAAAAGCTTGTTATTCAGCTGTCAACCTGATCTGATGTTTTCACTGCAATATTCAACAAACAACAGATTAATGATCAATAAAACTGCTACTTTTTGTCTGCTGTTTTTTTTCCTAGATAAAAGCTCTCATACAATGAACAAGCTTCATAATACACTATATAGTTTGACTTACAAGTGAACCTTCCTGGTGGTCTGTATGCCCTCATGCCCTATGAAGGAAAAACCAGCAGGAAATTAAAAAGTAGGACAGATGAGTATCTTAGGGCTATCAGAAGAGGGGATAGCCTAAATGCTATTTTTAGGCATTCAATATAAGGGTTTTTAAGAGGTTCTTGTTTGGTGTTTTAGACCATGTACCAGCTAGTGAAAGAGGGGGCAGCAGAGAGAGTGATTTTAATTATAAGGCGTACAAATAACAGATTTTACTTGATGCAAGTGTGGGCAAAAGTTTAAATACAAGCATTGATTATATGTGTGTTTTAAAAAGGAAACAGAATAGGTGCATGGTGTCGCATGATGTGTCATGTAACTAAATAACGTCTATTTATTAAGCTATTATATATATATCATCAACAACAAAATTTGATGAAGTCTTGTGTTTAAGGAGTTTTAAGATGAAAATGCTTATTTTGTTGATTTCAGTGACATTATTAAAGTTTTTTCCATGTTCCATTGGTTCATTTTTCTTCTCTGTTTTTTGTGGGCTGGTATTTGACATTTGTGTATACATATATGCATTCACACACACACACACGCACACACACACACACACACATATATATATATATATATATATATATATATATATATACTTACAGTGAGAGAGACAGAGTCAGATGGTCAGAGAGAAACTCTAAGCAGGGAGAAATGTAGGAAACTAAAAACTTCTCTAATGCTTCCCTTTGCAAATGTTTCTAAGAAGTTTGTTTTTATGAAATAAAACTACAGTGTGTGTTTTATCATTTAATTGCTTTGTAGTTTACTTTATTATCATTAGTATTTAAACAGTGAGAAGTAATTCCAAGTTAGAATACCATTTTGGCTGATTTGGAACCGATGCTTTACATGTTTTTGTTACACTTTAAATAAAACTTCATTGCTTTAAGCATCAATTGGCTTAATGTGTTTTATGTAGCTAAAAACTTTCCAGTTTAGATTTTTAGCCTTGCAAACACAGCACATTCCACATAAAGGTTTGTAGCTATTTGACATATTGACATACTTTCTACGGGTTTCAGTTTGAAGTTTCATTTCATAAAAAGCTTGCCTTATATTATTTTTTATCAAATTGCATAGGGGCCAATGTGCTAATTTGTATTGATGTTAAATATAAGACTGGTAGTCTTCCATTTGATTAAAATAGTTCTTAATCAAGTCGCTGTTATCATGTAAATAAGTCTTTGACCCCAGTGATCATAGAGCATGAACTATAGATTTTCATGCTATGTGAGATGAATGCCTTCACAAAAGCATGCTAAATGTGAATCTTTTAGCTAGTAATTTCCATTGCCCCATTCTTTTCAGCTGCTGCCATTGCTTAGCAGTTCAAATTTTTAATTCAGCCATTTTTGAATGGTGAGAAAAAACACAGCTTAGGCATGAAATAGATGGCAACAAAAGGTGTCTATAATGGTTTTGTGTTGCCTAATGCTGATTCATAATCCATTGTGATTTGGCCTATCTTTGTTCACAGTTACTGCTGAACTGGAGGCCATAGTTTTCAAAATGCATTTTGACTTATCTCTTCATATTATGCATCATTTCATGAGATCAAACTAGAAATACCATACAATACTAAAAAACTGAGGGAACCTCGGCAGAAACAGATTTTCAATGCACCTGACATCATTTTAGTGATGTTACATAAACCTATATTTGTAAGATTTCCTACTAAATTTGAGTTATTTTAAGATAACCAATTATTTTCTTCCAAATGAGGAAGTGCTCTTATCCTGGCCTTTCATGTGTTAAAATAAGGTGGTGTCAAGTTAATAAAATCCTTATTTAGTAGTTACTGACTTTCCAGACAGAGTGCAAAAAAGACAGCACCTTAAGATGTACTCATGCATCTAACACAAAAAAAATAAATCTCAGTAATACTAACTATACAGAACAGAATTTAATTTCATAGGACACAGAGAAAGGTACAGAAAGAGGAGAAATTAAGAGGTCTACCATCTGTCATGTGACAGGATATGCACTGTAGTGTTTCCTAACACTCCATTAAATGTTAATTACCCTCCATGCAGACTACCTTCTTGTAAATCAGGGTATATACTTTTAGTACTGATATGAAGTGACCACAAATACACTCATATCTTCCCTGTACTATATTCAATAATGTTAGTAAGGACTTCTTCATACTAAAGTTAAATTCCTTTTGCTATAGCTGGGAAAAGACATATATAAATTATATTTCTGAGTTTATTCTGGCAACCTCATTAAAGTGGCTTACTGCCAACCTAAACAATATGGATCAAGAATTCAAATGTTTATGGATATTTGAAAATCAGGTACATTATGTTTTGTCTGCTAGGGGGAAAAATGAACCTAAGTAGCTACCATATTGTAAATTATTAAGTAAATATTGTTAACAGACTAGGTTATTACCCAAAGGTTGCGCAAATTAATCTGCACAGGGTACTGTCAATCAGTTCTTTGATAGAGGTAATGGTTGCATTCATAAACATACTGGATATAGATATATGAATAAATTCAACAAAACACTTTGGTAGAATCACAAAATTCATACAATACACAACAGAACTTGGACCGAAGCTTCAAAGGTGGTGGTGTTTCCATATTCATAAAGGTTGCACACAGCTCCACACTGGTAGCCCAACATAATTCATCAGAGATACTTCAGGTGCAGCTAACATTGGGTAAGATAGCAATTCAGGTTGTAGCCTGTTATAGGTCCCCAACCATGTCCCAAGACACTCATTCCACATTCCTAAGTACCCTGGAGAATATTAGGGTCCAACCTAACACACTCATACTGGGCAACTTCAACTACCCCTTCATTAACTGGGAAAACTACTCATGTACCAATACACTTGCCCAACGTTTCCTGTAATTCATTCATTCCAGTTCCCTGGACCAGCTCATTATTACCCCCCACTAGAGGTAGCAACATCCCTGACCTGGTCATTACTAACATGGGCGACCATTGCTCTACACCAATAGCCAACTCCTCCCTGGTTAGATCTGACCACAAACTAATCACCTTATAAATCCACATCCCTCCCACCCCCCTTGCAAAGGTAACTGCCATGAAAAACTTCTCCAAAGCTAACTTTGGGCTCCTAAGAACAGAAGTGGCTAACTTCACGACACCCATACAAATAGAGAATAGTTGCATGATCGCCGAATCGTACACCAATGCACTGTATGAACATGTACACAAATGCATGGATCTCGCCATACCCAATAGAACCAAGACACTGTCCTCCAAAAAAGGAAGCCAATCTGGTGGTCCCCTGCCATAAACAAACTGTACAACAGAAGGAGGAAACTGATGTGGAATAAGTTGAAGTCCCAAGACTATAAAAAAATCCCTTATCAGCCTCAACTTAAAGTTGAGATCCCTCATCAAATCCTCTAAATCTAGCTATGAAAACAGAATTGCAGCAGATAGTAAAGATAACCAAAAGGCCTTCTATAGTTATGTAAAGAACCTCCATGGCAATACCCAGATTTGCTCTGAGCTATTGCACAATGGTACCTCCTATACCGAGCCAACAGATATTGCCAATATACCGGCCGACAGATTCAGTGCCAACTTTACCCTTCCCCCCAAAGGACCAATCACAATGCCAGTAGATTGCCAGGAACCCAGTATTACTGCTGCACAGGTTAAAACAGCACCGTCCAAGGCCAAGAATATAGCTTCTATGGGACCTGACAATATCCCTGGCTGTATTCTACATGAACTACAGAGTGAACCGGCACCTCACCTGTGTGTCCAGTTCAATCACAGCCTCACCTCAGGCTTTGTCCCTACTGAATGGCGCACTCGAATGGAGCTCTTCCCCCTGCAGCCATTCCAATGATCCATTACTTGGCTATTTCACTCCATTTACCATTCACTCTATTTACCATAAACACTAATGTGCATACTGCTTTACTTCTGTGATGATTTGGATTTCATTTGAAAGTTTTATTTTGCATTTTACAGCACAAACACTAAGACATCTGCTAATCAAAGCAACGCAGTCTCACAATGAAAACAGGCTTAGCATTAAAAACTGCTCTGCCCTTGAAACTCACATTTAATGAAATAGCATTGAAACCCACATTCAAAGAAAATACATTTTGCCAGTAGCAGATAAAGATTAACTTTGGGCTGTTTTCAAATCATAGGCCCCTTGCACATGAAACATACATGTGCTCTTTGATACACCTTCCTGATTGCACTAAATTATATTCCTTGTATAATACAGTACAGTTGTTAGATGGCATTTTAAATTTATTGTTTTGAACATTTTTCCAGTAAACAATGAAACAAAATGCATGCACCAATGACAAAACTACCCAATTCAGAACATTTCCATCATAAAAGTCTACTCAACCTTCTACAGTCCACCAGTATCAATAAATATGCACAATCTCTGAAGTAGTAAAAGTCATCTAAATAATTCCACATTAAAGAAATCTGTAACAATGAAGAGGTTGCTGCTAGCAAACAACTTTACATGTCACTGTTTATTCATCTACAAATAAAGTACCTGTTGCCCTTGAGGAATAAATTGCCTATGTTGCATGCATTAAAAAAATGATAAGCTAGTAATATCGCAATAGGGACTGTATGGCAAACTGATAACAGGTTCAGGTTCATAGTTACTACTCTAGGTATCTTTGCCAAAAAGGACTGCAGCATCCATCCACTTTACAACACAGTATAGTATCAGCAATGCATCTATCTACTGTGGGAGTAAAACCCACAGCCTTCTGCATCAAAAGCAAGTACACTACCTGTTGTGCACTGTTGACAGACTACTTGGTTAAGATGTGTTTATTTATCCAATTTGTACTGCAGTTCTTATTTATTACCCTACAAACACAGCTACCATTGGTCATACACATCCAGGTATGACTGCTACACAGTTTGTAACATGTTAATGTGATATAGGTCGATATGTTTTCCTGCATTTCGCCATGACTGGTATGCATCCCCACCCTGTCTGACAAGTTTTTCCATTGCCCATGTTGTGCATTGTGCTGTCTGTGTAACTTAACCTGTTCCTACTGTTTATTTCCAAGTCTGTCATGTGTTATGGTATTTGTTCTATGGATATACCCGCTGTGATGGCCTTCTCTTCTTCTTTCCCTATACTTACCTTTCCTTCTATTCTTAAAAAATAAAAAGTGGAGCCTATTTCCACAGGAAAAATAAATAAATAAATAACATCTTCCTGTGTGTCCCTGTTCTTCACTCACACCCCACATCTTCTTTTCTATCTCCCACTTTCCTTGTGGGCTCCCCACACAAATCCATCACCCATTGTTAGCTAACATTAGCTGAAGTGATGTGGCCATGATTAACCTTCACCTTTATTCATTTTTTTATTAGAAATTGCATGGATTCCATCAAAATCTGTAAGTGCAAGCTAGTATATTTTATTAGTGAATGACATCGAAATATCTGTAGTTGTCTCTAATCATACTGGAGAGATTGCTGAAGATATGTATTACTTGCCAATGACATGTAGCTTACATTGAGATATTTAGCATTTTTTATAATAACAGAGCTAATGTAGCTGTCCTTAAGCTTACTAGAGAGATTCTGTTAATAGATATGTATTTAAGACTGTCAAGATTCTTGAATTGTGAGAATCTTTCCGTAACTTTGTTAATGTACATCACCCTTTGACAGTGATATGGACTACTTGCACATAATGTTTAGTGCTCCATTCTTAATGAGATATGCCATTATACACCTAGGTATTCGGAGTTCACTGTGGTACATTTACACATTACATTGTTATCTGCAACTTTAGTGCTGACATCGGCATAATGCGATGGATTCTGCACACTTTACGGAATCCGGCCCAGTGTCTCATCCAGTTGTGTTTAAAAATGTATGCTTGGAAGGTAATTCTCAGGAGCTAATATCTACATGTGGAAAAATTAAACTAAATATTAATAATTGAAAATCATATCAGATGCTTTAGACAACAACTTAGAAAGTTATAGAGTAAGCTTCCCCGTTAACTTCCTTCAAAATAATATTGATTTATATATATTTAGCAGAAAATACCAATAGAAAGATATGGCAATCAAACTTCCTGAAGGCCATTTGACTGTCAGCTTGTCAAGAAATGAGGTATCTGCAATAGCATACTGGTATTGAACAGAGAAAACCATTATGGCAATGGATGGAAAATGGAAGAAACATAAAATATCTCTGTGATCAGAAGTTTACCTGGAAATGTACACAAGATGTAACTGTAATGCTTGAATTTGAAAACAGTGGAACTGGCAGCAAGGAAAAAAATAGAATTCAAGAGAATAATGAACCAGAAAGGTAAAACTCAGAGGTGAAAAACTGAAATTATCATCAACCCCCTTTTTCCATTTTACATGAAGTCAGGGTTTCACATTATCTCTGGCCACCTCTCTTTTGCCTTCTTCAGTCTTATGCCCACCTGGCACAATCCATCCATCTCTTGGCTGGGCATCCTTGTCTCCTGTTGCCTTCTTCCTGTCTCTCCCAAATCTGCTTTACCAGATCACTTTGTGCTTTCCTGCACCTGTAACTGAACCATATTAATCTGTTCTCATTGACCTTTTCTACAACTGTGGCTACTTTGACTTCTGCTCTGACCTCCTCATTTATTTATCTGTACTACAGTGTACACCCTTCTTCCTGCCTTGGGCACTTTATTTCCATTATCTCAAGCTTCTTTTGGTTTACCTGCACTGTCCAGGTTTCTGTGCATACAGCACTACTGGTCACACCACTGTTTGAACAGTTCATTTTTTTGCTTCTTCGGCATTTTTATGCCATGCACAACTCCTGGCACTTTGTGCCACTTGATTGCAGAGCAGATGATTCTAGCTTTTACCTGTTGATTCAGTTTTCCCTTTTGCTCAACCACAATCCCCAGATATTTGAACCTGTTAACTTATTCCACTAATTTTCCTTTCTAAGTTTTCAGATTCTGCTGATTCCCCCATTTGCTGCCAAGACTACTGTCTTGTCTGTGCTGTTTCATCCCATGTGCTTTCAGTTTTGCAATCTAGTTCATTATCATTTTTGAAATTCCTGTTCAGAATTTGCTTCTAGTAGCATATCATTTAGCTACAGTATCTTTGTGGCTCTATCCCTTTCAGCTTCTTTCATGATATATTCAATTACCAGTATGAGAATGATTGGGCTCAGAACTGAATCATGATGCACACCTACTCCCACTGGAAATCCTCTGTGTGTTTGAACACTACTTAATACACATATCATTGGGTCCTTGTCATACTTATCAACTTCTTAGTGCAAGAAATATGGACAAAGACTGACATAATGGGGAGGCAAAGGCCCAAAAATAGGGACATATTTTATATAATGTTCTTATAAACTTAGAAAGTTGATAAAACAACAGGATTTGTCTTAGCATGCATTTTTCTGAAGAATATGAAATTTGAAACTCCAATGTATGTCATTATTTAGTGACTTTAATCCTCAGATCATCCCAGTGATTTGCAAGAATACCACAGATTTTATGAGAAACAGCAAAAATATGAAGTAAAAATCTGGGCATTCTATGAAAATCTGGGCAGTTGAGAGGTATGGTCCTTGTACATAACTTGCACTAATTCTACCAATCTTTTTGTAACTTCAAACCACTGCAGGACTGCACAAATCAGCTTTCTTGGCACCTTATCATATGCTTTCTGAAAGTCTAGTAATACCCAGTTGGACTCTCAGCTAGCTGTCTCCCTGCGGACATCAGCTCAGTCATACTGCATCTTGATCTGCGTCTGAATGGCTCCTCTTCCTTCTCACTTTCTGTTGCTCTACATATTCATCAGTCACTGTCTCTAGCACTTTCATGCAGTGTGACAGGAGTTTGATACCATTGTACTCTCTGCAGCTGTGAATAGCTCCTTTGTCCTTATACACTGGTACTAGAATATTCATTCTCCAGTCATGTAGGATATACCTATCTTTCCAAACTGCGTTGAGTATACTAAGGAGCCATTTATCCACTAATGTACCCACTATCTTCATCATATCTTTTGAGACATCATCTGAGTTTGACATGTTCATAGGTTCATAGGCTCATAGGGAGGTACTAGGCTACTGGCCCTAGGGCATAATTGCACCTAGCCAAGATGTTCCAGCTTGCGCCTCCCATGTGGTTTAGTTACCTGCGCCTCTGTTGAGCAGGGCCACAGAGGTGATTCCTGGGCTGAATTTCCTGTTTCCCATCCACTCATCAAGATTCTTCTTGAAGAGCGCTAATGAGGAGCTTTGCCTCACATATATGGGGACCTTATTCCAGAGCAAGGGGAGTCTCTGGGACACAAATCTGTCCCTCCAATAAGTCCTGTTTATTGCTGAGGTCAGGTTAAGGTCCCTAGAGCATGTCACTTGGGTAGATTGGGTTTTCCTTAGGTGGAGCATTTCCAGCAATTCGGGGTTAGACATAGCCTTGTATGTCAGGCAGAGATCACCTCTGAGTAGTCGGTATGCAACCGAGTACAGCTGAAGTTTTTTTAACCTGGTGGCATAGAGCATATGTTTTAGGCCCATTATCCTCTTGGAGAGGTATTTCTGAGGCCTCTCCAGTTGTTGCAGTTGCCTAGTAAGGTACTTCCTGAATGGGGCATTGTACTCAATAATGGGTCTAATGAGTGATGAGTAGAGGGGGACAATAACTTCCTTATTTCTAGATGCAAACCCCTTTGTGATAAGGTGGGCCATGTAGAAGGATTTTCTAACCACTTTAGCAATGGGGTTATCGAAGGATAGGTTACTATCCACCTGGGTCCCTAGGTCTCTTATCACACTCTCTATGTTAAGTGAACTGCCACCTATGTGGTAATTCATAGGTACTTGGTTTTTCCCGAAGGGGATGACAATGCACTTTTTGGCATTTAGCTTGAGGCCATGACTTTGGCACCATGTATCTGCTGTTCATCGTGTTACACTGCTGCAGTCATTACACTTGGGTTATCCTGCCATCAGGCGGTCCCGCAGTCAGCCAGAGTTCCAAAGTCTTGGTCCGGCGTCGATTGCTGTCGCCTCCTCCCTGACGTCAGTGTGCCAGAGGTATATAAGATGCAGCCGACGCCATTTTCTTCAGTCTTTCTTGCCACGCGATGCCCAAAGCAACAGCAGTTCGCAAGTGCCGGTTGGCTGACTCCTGAGATTTTCATTCCGAATCCAGAACCGAAGTCTTCTAAAAAAGCTAAGTACCCCGTTGGGGAAACTTTTTCTTGCCTCAGACCGATGTCAGTAAAAGTTAATAACTGTATTTCTTGTGGGAAGCAAATACCTCATAAGGATTTCCACTCCTATTGTATTCCATGCCTAGGCCCTGACCACAACGTCACTGGTTGTCGGTTTTGTGCTAGGTTTAACAAGCGCACTATTAAATGTCGGTTTGATTTTGCCCGACATTATTTTGGTAGAAAATTGAATTACACCATGCCGTCGGAAATTCCGACGACCGCAATGCATAAAAAGCGCAAGGACAAAGACAGGCATCCGAGGTCCAAAACTGATGACGAGGCCTCTTCTAGGCCAGTTGCCGGTTCTCCGGTTTTCAGCGAGGCACCTACGCAGCCCCTGACGACCACTTCCACAGGACCACAGACTACATCCGACTCCCACGTGGAACTGGCTGGGCCTTCGGATGCACCAGGCCTTCAGCTTACCAATCCTAAACCTACAGAGGGAATTGAAGTAGCTGAGCAATCCACAGTTACAGAGGGTATTTTCAGACCTACCCAGTTAACCATTAAACCCTCTGTTAAGTCTAAGCCCCCCCTAAAAGCAAAGAAACAGACACAACTCTCTCCAGGACAGGCTTCCATGCCTAAGAAGCAAATGCTAAAAATGTCCGAGGACCTAATCACCCTGATCAGGGGGTCCCATCCCCCTCCTGATAAAAGACCTAGACAGGATGCAGACTATGAATCCATTTCCTCTGACTCTTCCTCGGACCTAGGATATTCTTTACCCCCTTATGAGGATTCTGATGCTGAGGAATCAATTCCGTCAGCCTCTCCACCTGAGGATTACTCCTTTGGTGAGACCTTACATACCATGAGGGAGCATTTCCATTGGGAAGGTCAGGATTAATCAGAATCCAAGAAAAGGCTCAGAGACTTCCTTTTATTGCCGCAACACAGACCCCTTGCTATCCTGCCAGTTTTAGACATTGTGGATGATGTGTACACTGAATCCAGTTTGAACCCTGACTCCTTACCCCCAGCCCCAGTTAAACCTGATAGATATTACAGAGTCCCTGACTCTCACAAATTTCTGTACAAAAGCCCTGTTGCTGACCTGAAACTATTTCTTAGGGACCCAAAGGGATTAAGGCCTCATCAGCAAAAAACCCAGTTCCCTCTGACAGAGATTCCAGAGCTTTAGACAGATGGGGAAAGAAGGTATATACATCTGCAACTTTAGCAATGAGAGCCTTGAATTGCCAGTTTCACATGCTAAAATATCAGCAATTTCTGATGTCTCAGTTGAAACAAAAGATGCTTCCAGATTCAGATCCTCCTAACTTAAAAGAAATGCAGGATTTATTGCATGCTGCTGAACAAGAGGGAAAACATACTTTGCAATGTGGGTTTGATTCCTTAGAGGCCTCCTGTAGAGCAGCAGTTACAGGCTCTGTCATTAGAAGGCATGCTTGGTTAAAAGAACATACGTTACCAGATCATGTTAAGGTAAAATTATTGGATGCACCTTTGCAGTGGGATGTGCTGTTTGGAGTTAAGGCAGAGGAGGTATTAAAGAACAGCAAAAGTAAATTAAGGCACCAAAGTTACACACTGGAAATCAGTCACTGTACTTTATTGCAGAAGACAAACGGTAAGCGCTTTCACAACTTAATGTTGCTTCATCAGACCACATCACTACAACTGATGCTTGGTTAAATACTAGGACAATTAGTATGACATCACAATTTAAAGAGATATTACTCCACTAGACAATTAGTATGACATCACAATTTAAATGTCATACTAATTGTCCTAGTATTTAACCAAGCATCAGTTGTAGTGATGTGGTCTGATGAAGCAACATTAAGTTGTGAAAGCGCTTACCGTTTGTCTTCTGCAATAAAGTACAGTGACTGATTTCCAGTGTGTAACTTTGGTGCCTTAATTTACTTTTGCTGTTGTTGTGTGTTTTGGGCACCTCAGTGTACCTGCAGCCATTTGTTTTTTGCATCTTCAGAGGTATTAAAGAAGATGGAGGATAAGGCAACATCTATGCAAATGGTGAAAGATTTCTTACAGGTTCAGCCTCCTCGTTTCAGCAGAAATTGGCCAACAAAGAATTGGTCCTTTCCAGTCACAGACAGACCTCAAAGGGGCAGATACAGACATCCAAGAGGTAGAGGTCAGACACAAGGCCCTTACAGGCCTCGACAATGCGGCACACCAGGCCAGAAAGAAGGAGAAGACAGGCCTCAACCTTATAAAACACAGACTCAATGACTTTCCACTACAGCTGCCAAACAGTTCTCTCTTGGCAGCCCCCTTAGGAGGAAAACTGGCACTTTTCTATCACAACTGGCATTGCATCACCAAAGACAAATGGGTTCTCAGCATTGTATCTCAAGGTTACAGGTTCCATTTTCACATCCTGCCAAGGCTAAAAGGAATGCCAAATCTGCCACCAAATCAATGGGCAGAGGCTCAAAAACAAATTACAACACTCATGGACATGAGAGCTATTCAGAAGGTACCACCACAGGAACAAGGACAAGGATTTTACTGAAGACTCTTTCTGGTTCCCAGAAAGGACAAAGCCTGGAGACCCATTCTGGACCTTTCTACACTAAACACTTACCTGGATGTACCGGAATTCAAGATGTTGACACTACAGCAGCTTCTTCCCATGCTGGGCAAGAAAGCTTGGCTCGTGACGTTGGACCTCAAAGAGGCATACCTGCATGTCCCTATCAGACAAAATTGCAGAAGATACCTCAGATTCCTAGCTGGTTCAATGCACTATCAATTCTCTGCACTGCCCTTTGGCTTATCTACTGCGCCCAGGGTCTTCACAAAGTGCCTTGCACCAGTAATTGCATTTTGCAGGCAAAAAGGAATTCAAATTTATCCATACCTGGACGACTGCCTGATTCAAGCAGAAATCAAGGACATTCTACTAAAGCATCTGGCATATGTAAAAAAGTTATTAAGTTGCCTGGGGTACACAGTAAATGAAAATAAATCAAAACCAGTGCCCTCACAACAGATAATATTCCTGGGTACCAGCTTGAACACAATGGCCCAGATGGCTTATCTCACGCCAGACAAGCAAGGACAACTGACTCAATATTTTCAATTAATGGCAACAAAGACCCAACTCTCTGCAAGAAAAATTCTGCAGGCCTTGGGCTACATGGCATCTTGCATACTACTAATTCCATATGCCAGACTGCATATGAGGAAACTACAATGGCACCTAAAGAGCATATGGTTTCAACACTGTCAACGTTTGAAAACAGTTATACTACTAATTCCTTGCCTACAACAGGAGTTTCGATGGTGGGCTCAAGCTTGTCACCTCAACAAGGGACAGCCTTTCATTCAACCCACAGCCAGGCAAACACTGACAACAGATGCATCGGATTACGCCTGGGGAGCACACATGGCAGGAAAATGTATCCAGGGCAAGTGGCCCACAGAGCAAAGACATCTCCACATCAATCAAAAAGAGATGCTAGCTGTACAAAATGCTATTATAGCTTTCAAGGACCTACTGCATCCAGGACAATTAATTGCTACTAAAGACAGACAACACCACAGTTATGTGGTACATAAACAAGCAAGGGGGCACACACTCCTACCCCCTCTGCAGACAAGCCATGACCTTGTGGAACACAGCTCTAAACTACCAAGTTCATCTGCAAGCACAATTCCTGCCAGGAGAGAAAGACACACTGGCAGAAGACCTAAGCAGAAACATTATGGACCCACACGAATGGGAACTGAATCCACAAATATTCAGAATGATAACACAAAAATGGCGGAGCCTGGACATAGATCTGTTTGCTTCCTCAAAGAACTGCCAATTATAGAAATTCTGAACAAGGAGCTACCATCCACAAGCATGGAAAGTGGATGCCCTCTCATTCAGCTGGAAAAAACTACAAGTATACGCTTTCCCTCCTTTACCTCTCCTCCCAAAGGTACTCATAAAAGCCAGGCAGGAAGAGCCAAAAATGATACTGATTGCACCAGACTGGCCACGCCAGCACTGGTACCCAATCTTAAAGAACTTAGCACAAGAACCACCCTGGATTTTGCCTCAAATCCCAGAGTTGCTGACACAGCACAACAATCAGATACTTCACAGTCAGCTAAAGACCTTAAACCTAGCTGCATGGAAAATTCCCTAGTCAAGCAAGCAATGCCTCTCTCCAAAGCTGTTATGGATGTCATTCTGGAGGCCAGAAGGTCTAGCACCAGGAAAGCGTACTCGGATAAATGGAAGAGATTCTGTGCCTGGAACCAAGCGCACAGCCTTGATCCTCTTGTCCCAAACATTCCTCAGATACTGTAATACTTAACTGAGATGCTGGACAAGGGCCTCTCTTTTTCATCCATCAAGATCCACACCTCAGCTATCTCTGTTCATTACAACATGGATCCACCAATTTTTTTTAATCCTTTGCTCAAACAATACCTCAGAGGGGCTAAAACCATAAGACCGCCCCATAGAGCACCTACACCAACTTGGGACCTCAACTTTGTTTTGGAAAAATGAACTCTACCTCCTTTTGAGCCAGCTAACACAGCAGAAATAAAATACATCTCTTGGAAAACTGCTCTGCTACTGGCAATCACATCAGCATGAAGAGTTTCAGAATTACAGGCACTAATGGCAGTGGAACCTTTCCTCATCTTCCACCAGGACAGGGTGTCTTTAAGAACTAACCCTACTTTTATGCCAAAGGTGGTATCAAGTGTGGCTCTGAACCAAACTATTCACTTGCCAATTTTTTATCCAAAATCACAGAACAAAGGGGAGAAACTGCTACATTCTTTGGACATTCACAGACAGTTAAGCTTCGACTTGGACAAAACCAAAGCTTTCAGAAAATCTGAGCAATTATTGGTAGCATACACTGCAGGAGCACAGGGAAAAGCCATTTCAAAGCAGATCATTTCAAAATGGATAGGACACTGTATATGTTTCTGCTATACCCACCATGGGAAACCTGTACCTAACAGCATTAGATCTCACTCCACCAGGGCAACAGCCACTTCAACTGCCTACCTCAGAGGAGTACCTACCAAGGATATTTTGGAAGCAGCGACATGGAGTTCTGTTCATACCTTCACCAAACATTACCATTTGCCTTTATACTCCAAATCCAGAGCTGGCTTCGCCACTGCTGTACTGCAGGGCCTTATAGCCACCCCTAATGCCTTATAGATCCAGCCTCCCTACCTCAGCTTTGGGATTCCACCCAAGTGTAATGACTGCAGCAGTGTAACACGATGAACATAGTACAGTTTTGTACCTACCATAAATGTAGATGTTCGAGTGTAAACACTGCTGCAGTCCAGGTTACCCTCCCTCCTTCCCCTCTTACTTCTGGTACTTACCTAGGACATCCAACCTTTTTACCTTTGGGGAGTATTTACTGGTATCTAAAAATGGTTGTTTGCTTTTCTTTTGTATTGTTTACTAGCAATTTGAATTGCCTACCTATTTAGGGGCACCTGCCATCTGGGGCAAGAAAAACTGATGAAAATGGCATCGGCTGCAACTTATATACCCCCTGGCATGCTGACATCAGGGAGGAGGCGACAGCAACTGATGCCGGACCAAGACTTTAGAACTCTGGCCAACTGCGGGACCACCTGACGGCAGGATAACCCAAGTGTAATGACGGCAGCAGTGTCAACACTCGAACATCTACATTTATGGTAGGTACAAAACTGTACTTTTCAGTGAGACTCTTTTGAAGGATATCTACGTAAGTAGGAGTCCCAATTATGGCACCCAATTTGCAGTTGTCTGCGAACTTTGTTAGCCATAGTCCCTTTGTGTTCATTTGTAGCTTGGAGAAGTAAATACTGAACAGGAGAGGTCCCAAGACTGAGCCCTGGGGGTACTCCACTTGTCACAGGTTTGGAGTCGGACCTAGCATTTCCTATTTTCACTGTATGGGTTCTGTCCATGAGCCACTTAGCAACCCATCTTATAATGTAGGGATTTATATTTAGTTTAATGAGTTTGCCTATAATTCCTGAGTGGAGAATGGTATCAAAGGCTTTCGCAAGGCCAAGGTATGCTGTGTGGACCACCTTTCCCTCATCAATTGCTTTGGTGACCATCTTGAAAAAGTCAACCAGGTTTAGGAGACATGACCTGCCCTTTACAAAACCAAACGGGGTAGGGTCTAGGGTTTGTAGGTTCCCAATGTTGTTTATGAGTTCCATGATGATGTGCTCCATGGCCTTGCAGACGAGGCTCGTCAGGCTGATGGGGCGATAGTTCCCAGGGTTGGTGGTGTCTCCTCCCTTGTGAAGGGGGGCAACTGTTGCCATGTGCCACTCAGTGGGCACATAGCCTGAGGTGAGGCTGTGGTTGAACATGGTATTTAGGTGAGGGATTAGTTCATTTTGGAGTTTGTGTAACACGCAGCCTGGGATGCTGCCTGGTCCCATGGATGCTGTGTTTTTTGCTTCGGAAAGTGCTGTTTTCACCTGGGTGTCTGTGATTATGGGGGCAGTGCCATCCTCTGGTATAGATATGGTCCCTTTAAGGGGTGAGGGTGGGGTAAAGTTTGTACTGAAGCTAACTGCCAGTATATTGGCGATATCAGTTGGTTCCATGAATTTTGAACCATTATGCTGCAGCTCAGAGCAGATCTGAGAGTTGCCATTTAGATTCTTGGCATAGCCAAAAAATGCTTTGTGGTTGTCTTTGTTGTCTGTTGTGATTTTTCTTTCAAAGGTCACCTTAGAGGATCCTATAAGGGATCTTAGCTTTTTCCTAAGGTTGGTCAGGGAGCTCCTCCATTCCTGGGTTTTTACTCTTTTTTATAATAATTTCTTCCTTTTATTATACAGCTTCTTTATGGCCGGGGTCCACCAGACTGGTTTCCTTTTTTTGGAGAAATTGGTCTTGGTTTTGTTCAGGATAGCACAGTCCATGCACTCATGTAAGTGCTTGTAGAGTGCTTTTGTAGGCTACAGCAGATTCAACCAAATTGTCATTCTGCATGCGAGTAACAAAGTTTTCCACCTCTGTCTTAAGTAGCATAAAGTTTGCTTTGGAGAAGTTTTTCACTGTGGTTTCCTTGGGCGGGGGCTGGTATGTGGATATTGAGGGTGATGAGTTTATGGTCTGATCTAACCACTGAGGGAATTTACCTTGGGTATGGAGCACTTGTCCCCCATGTTGGTGATGACCAGGTCCAGTATATTGTTTCCACTTGCCTGGTGAGTATATTGCTGCTGGCATCCTTTATGAAGTGTCTGCTGCCTGTCTTCTTTATCTTCTGCCTGTCTTCTACCCATATATACTACTTTTAAGGAGTTATTAAATTACAGAAGTCAGTTATCAAGACTCAAAGTCTGCAGCTTAGAAGTCAGCTGAGGTAATTTATAAACATTTGAGGGAAATATAACAATATTCTTTAATTCAAATGCTGACCCTACAAATTTAGTTCTGCTTTTAACTTCCACAGGTAGCACATCTTTTACTTTTGGTATGCTTACCTTTAAAAATGATATGAGGTTGCTGGCTTGACTAGATCAGAAGGCTTTCATGTTCAGTACGCAGACTATCGAAGTTATGAATTATTTAACCCACCTGATACCTTAAGACAGTACACTTTATTGCAAGTTCAAGATACCTTGATAAAAAATTTAGACTGATTTTGTTCATGTATATCTTTGGAGATGCCCCTGTGTTCTAATATCACTGCAGATGACAAGTCACTCATGTACTGCTTATTAAAATTGTTTTGTTCTTTGTGAACCAACCTTATCTTTGTTCTTCTGCAACTTCATATTGTCTTTCCTGTATGAACTATATATTTTTGAGCTAAAGCCAAAGCAATGGCAGAAAAATGTTTGTGGACCAGTCCACCTACCAGGTTATTAAGTGAATGAATTGAATAAATGAATGAAATAAAAATGCCAGATTCAAAATTAAAAAAAATGATGAGATATAGTTACTGACATACATTGTTAACAGCAGAAGCCTGAATACCTTGAAATGTATGAAATGCTATTAGGATTTTTTTTGATACAGTACCTGGTGCTAATGTGACAGGTACAGTCACTAAATGATATGTTTGAGTAAGAGCTGAGGAACTGTCAGAAGACATCAAAGCTTAAATATTATTTGTGCCTGTGTGAGGGGACCATTCTATATATCCAGCCAAGCTATGAGCTACTTAAAGCGTTATATGAAAAAAAAGTAAAATTACTGATTTTTATCAGGAGCCACTATATTTTGCAGTTGCACATTTTCAAGGAAACTACCCTGCTTCTAAAACATTCATTCACAGAAAGCCAGTATCCAGGCAAAACCTTATCCTTCGCAATACAGTACAGAACACAAGTCATTTTTTACCCTCTAATGATAAAGATTTTTATTTATTTTATTTTATTTATTAATATATACCTGTTAGATTTATAGTCTGTATACCTGTTAAATTTATAGCCTGAAATCAGTTACTTACTTATCCCGTTTTCTTGCTTGTCTTTCTGCAACCCTCATCAGCTCGACTACTAAAGTATGTAAAATTATGGAGAGACTTATAATGGAGGTTAATGGCATAGGGGTCTACTTCTGTTAGATATGGCAGGATCTTTTGTGACACACTTTGTAGAGGGAACGGGAGAAAATGATGCAGGACTGACAGTGCATGCTGCTTATCTTGACCTTCCTAAGACAAGTAACACAATTCCCCACAAAAAGATAATTAAACAACAATAAACTGATAGCATTAAAGGTTAATCCATAAGTAGTTCAATGGATAAAACACAGATTAAGCATGAGACACAGGGTGGTATGGGGTACCTCTCATATCCTGATTAGGGTTATTTGTGGTATCCTATATTGCTCAGTACAAGGACTACTTCTTTGTGGCCTATTGTTCTCAGGCCAAAGAGTGGGAAATGGACCACAAAAAAGCAGATGTACTGATTGATGCAACCCTAGTAACATGATTTTGATAAAAGATGCAGAAGTTACTCAAGATCGTCTACAAAATGCATGCCTGTAATGACCTCACCTTTAATTTCAGTGAATGTAATATCATTAGAAATGGTAGAAAGAGCATCATATATGATTACAAAATGAATGATCAGATCATAAAAATGACATTGCCTTCATTACCTATCTTGGGATAGTCTTAGGTAAATGAAAAATGAATAGCCACCTGTAGGATGAACGCTCCTCTGCCAAAAAATTATAGAATAAAATCAATGTGCAGCAGGCAGAGAGCGAAACAGAGCATGAAAATATCAAAATCTTCAGTAGAAATATCCAATAACTGAATCAGTCCACGGATGTAGAATACTCAGCAATAAGATCTTTATTAGACAAGCGCTTTCGCTATAGATAGCTTCTTCAGGTCTATTTTAAAACTAATCAATCAGAGTTGCTCTATATATATGGTTGACACTGAGTTGAAAGTTCATTGTACAACCTCATTACATATTTAAAAGGGTAAAACAAACTATTATTTTTGTCAGAGAAACTAATCTAAAGTAAAAACATCAATTGTACATGTACATTCATGTCACTTAGTCTTAGGTAAAACTTTTTGAGAGAGATCATTGAAGCACTTTGTATCGTCCCTGATTTGATCAGTTATTGAATATAATGCTGCATTCTGGAGCTTTGAGCAAACTGAGCAAACTACCTGAAACAGCTTGTAAGCATAATGACTCCTTATTAGAAAATTGATAGGGTTGAAAAACTTGAAGTGTTAATGTTTTGGAAAATGACATTATATTTTATTTCTTATAAGTCACTCAACACCTACCTGATCTGCAAGATATCTAATCTGGTTTTATTTGAAAGTCTATACCAAAATAAACCACTAGGGAAGCTTTCACCAGATCATGAAACTTAATATTCATAATAAATGTTGATAACGTAAAAAAAATGTAACAGGTGCAGTACACATCACCTTCTAAGTTCATGGAAAAGCTTCTCCTTACAATCAGAAGTCAGTCATAGGTTTCTTTGAAAAGTAATTAAGGAAAATATCAATACAGAATATGGACCAATAGGTTACAAGCTTGACAGCCAAACATATGAACCTATGAAACCTTAAGAGCAGGTAAACAGTTTAGCTTACCTAGCAAAATATTGTTTCCTTAGACTTCAGTGTGCTTCAACAGTCTGGCAGCTTGGAAAGCAAATAAAACTGATACCACACATTTATTTAAACTCCAGATATAATTTCTCACCAAAAAAATGAAGATCTTATCATTTCTAGTTTGCCAAGCTTTCCTATATTATATTACTTATTTAATTAATCTCTGCTTAGATATGTATATATTTTATATTATCTGCATTATGTGTAGCTATTTGAAAAGAAAACACTGTTTTTCATCTGCAGCCCTTTAATGCAATACAGTGGTCATATTTTATTAACACCCATACTGAGACCCTGGAGAGATGGAGATATGCTCTAGAGAGAAGAGGAATGAAGGTCAGCAGGACTAAGACAGAATATATGTGTGTGAATGAGAGGGAGGACAGAGGAATGGTGAGGATGCAGGGAGTAGAGGTGGCGAAGGTGGATGAGTTTAAATACTTGGGAACAACAGTTCAGAGTAATGGCGAGTGTGGAAGAGAGGTGAAGAAGATAGTACAGGCAGGATGGAGTGGGTGGAGAAGAGTGTCAGGAGTGATTTGTGACAGATGAGTGGCAGTAAGAGTGAAAGGAAAGGTCTACAAGAGGGTAGTGAGACCAGCTATGTTATATGGGTTGGAGACAGTGGCATTGACAAAAAGGCAGGAGTCAGAGCTTGACGTGGCAGAGTTGAAGATGTTAAGATTTGCACTGGGTGTGACAAGGATGGACAGGATTAGAAATAAGTATATTAGAGGGTCAGCCCAGGTTGTAAGGTTTTGAGACAAAGCCAGAGAGGCAAGATTACGTTGGCTTGGACATGTGCTGAGGAGGGATGCTGAGTATATTGGGAGAAATATGCTAAGGATGAAGCTACCAGGTAAGAGGAAAAGAGGAAGGCCTAAGATAAGGTTTAGGGATGTGGCAAGGGAGGACATGCAGGTGGTTGGTGTGACAGAACAAGATGCAGAGGACAGGAAGAAATGGAAACAGATGATCCGCTGTGGCGACCCCTAACGGGAACAGCTGAAAGAAGATGATGACTGTCATTTAACAATGTAAATCTTGCTATGGAGCCAATAATTTTCATGTAAACATGTAATAAATTTGATTATAGCTTATTTATGGTGGTATACCATACTCTTATGAAGTTTTTCTGCTCTATATTAATGTCTGTTCAGAATTTTGACTGGTAATGGTTAACACATCTGATCTAACAGATACATAACAAAAATATGCAATACCATGCTTGTAATTTGTTATTCATATATCAGAATCCTAATTTCTTTGACTGTTATGCAGATATTATTTTAGTTATTATTTATTTACCTATAGAATAAGATATTTTTAAAAAAGCTGTAACATCATTTCACCCATATACTTACAATGTGTATTCTTGCAGTGATCTTTTCTATGATACAGGTAAAATTCATTTTAATTTTAAGTTATTAACAACTTAACAGTGACTTACGTGATTCATTTGAAATTAACTTCATGCACTCCTGTTTTAGAAGATGTTTATATCTTTCTGGGAATGTATCGAAAGGTAGTGCAGTTCTGATTATGATTAGTACACAGTAATATGTTATCTATAAGAACCTATACTGTTATGTTTTGCAGAACCAGTGCTACACATCTTTTGGTACAAATGTATTACCCTTCATAGACCAACACTGGTTTCATTTCATTGCCAATGAGCATCCAGGTTTAAAAAACAGATCTACCAACTTTTGCTGTTATTATCCTCACCTATACTATTGCAGACTCCATGATTATTCAATTATATTGCATGCGGTTTTATTGGCAGCATGCAATTCTCTTTTTGCAAATGACTGAATATTCAAGGTACACATCTTTACATCTAGCCTTGGCACAGCTTGAAAGAAAAGCAATTCATTAACACAAGACATGTGCTTAATAATTGAAAATGTTACCATAAACAGCATTTGAAGGTATGACGTTCTTTAGAATAGACCCAAGGTTATTAAATACTATCTTGGAGTATATGAATACATAAATTGGAGTTAAACTTTCAGTCATCAAAAAGTCAAGTCTTATTTTAAACACGTCTAATGCACTTGCAGTCCTAATATCTACTGTTCATATATTCCTGTGTTTGGAAACACAAATACAGAGTAATGAATTCTTTAACTTAATATTACCCAGTTCACTTTCCAGGGTGCTTGCATTATTATGTGTTTTGATGCAATATTTTTTAAATTTTAGATGCATCAGACTGCCATTAATCGTACATCCTGAGAGATGCTATATGCATTGCCTGAATCTCCTTAATAACATATTGACAAACGCTATAAAATTCACTGTTAATAGTCAATGATCATTTGACGATGATGTTTGAGCTTTTTTAAACTTCTCATCAGCATGCTATAATAACACCTAATATTCTGCAGTTTGTTTATATCATTCTGATATTATACATACAAAAACATACTATATTTTATGTTTTTTTTGTTCGTTTTTTCATGCTTCGTAGTTTGTCTTTTGTTTTTTTCCTTTTGACAATATTATATATTAGGTTTAATTAAAACCTTATAAAGTAGAATCATAACCTCTTTTGTACTACTCAAAATGATCTTCATAATAGTTTTAATAACCTAATTTGTACATATTTATTGAATATCAGCATCAAAAGTGAAGTCACTAATAAAATGCAAACACAGGAACACATGGCGATGACACCAGCTTGAAATGTGAGTTGCAGCCCTCCAGGACAAAAAAACTAAAAGGACTTCTTAGATTAATGTTTCAAATTGTTATACATATATCAGTCAAATTAGTCCTCTGAGCTAAAAGATACTGTCAGCATTTGCGCAAACAGTGTTTTTAATCCTTGAGGGAGTTCATGCACTTTTCACGGTACAAGTTACTGTCAGGAAGCAGTTAGTATGGTGGTAGCTTCTCTTCAATTGGCAAAAAGTTAACCAGATCTGCAAGAAGCAATTCTAATGTTTTCTTCTATAATACAAGCAGTTCTTAGTGACACTGCAAAACCAAAGTTGGCAAGTGTTAAACAAGGGTCCTAACTAAAGGTCTTGTCATAAGCCATTGACAAGCACCATGTGGAATGTACAGCTCAGAATGAGACCACAACTCTGTGTTCTTTGCAGATCAGTAATCTAGAGGTGCATGAACACAGCATGGAGTTCAAGATTAATTATTCAGAAAATAGAATCAGGAGAAATAACCTTCATTTCTTAATGATACAAGAAGATAAAGATCACAGCGCTTCTATGAAATTCATTAAGGCAAAACTTAAATTGCTGCCTGAAACAAATGTTCCTCTGGTAATAGAAAGGGCACATAAAATAACATTGAAGTATAGAGCCTCCAACCTGCCCATAGACTTCATTGTCCATTTTCTTGATTACATGTGTACAGAGCAGATTCTACATAAATGCGGAGACCTGTGGGAAAAGCTTGTGATCACAGGTACTGTGGTAAGGATGTCATCAAATTATAATAAAATAGCAAAGTAATGTGTCAAGAAACATATCAGCTGAAGAGTCCTGCTTCACTCCATGTTAAATATACAGGGCAGTTCCAGGATTAGGATGTGTAAGCTTACATGAACACTATCACAGCCCAGGTATACCCTCCCCTTCTGGTATGTGGGCAGTGGAAGTAGAGACTGATCAAATTCCTAAAGATGGCAAATGATCAGCCACACCAGTGAAATCTTCACCAAGCCACAAAGAAACACCCTTTACACCAGCAACAGAATGTTCCATGAGCAACTGTGCCAGAAGATGGGAGCTCAGATTTTCCACCTAGGACCCTACACAAGAAGAACTAGACCAGATGAAAAGATCATAGAACAGACTGGCTACAATTTAGGCTGTGGCCACCATCACCAATAGTCACTTCCCATCTTGAGGAAAACATCACCTAGCAAGGGCAGAACAATTTGATCATTCACGTCAAAGTTTTACCTCTGATGACTCTACTTCTCATAATAGGGAGTTAAGATCATTTTGTGTTTGTGTTTCTCAGCAAACTAAAATGTTGCTCCCATTTTCCCTCAGCATTATGGCAATATTATGTTCTTTGAGATGTTGCATATGCATCTGTGAACATACTATCTGCAGTAACTGTTGGCATGTTTTAGTCTGGTATCTATGCATGGCTTTGATTGGGTATTCTGCTAGGGACCCAGCTTGCAAGGAATGTCTTCAGATGGCTGTGCCATCTGTCTTCTTGAAAATGAGATTTTTTCTTCTTTTCTGATTTTTCCCATGTGCTCAATATAGAACACTGGCAAGCATGTAAGAAAAGGATCTTTGGACAAGAACAGACTAAAATGTACACTTGTGTTAGGGTTATTCAGCCCAGGTCAGTTCTGCTAATTCTTTGGTTTCTTTGGTGACAAGCCAGGGAGGGGTTTGGAAAATGGGTTGGTTGCTGTGCATTCCGGAATGTCCTTTTTGAAGGTATGTGTACATGTGGTTGTAGAGGTTTTGGAGCAGAATGCTGTTTCAATGGTAAACAAACATACTTGTGATAATAGGTGTTCTGGTAAGAGTGTCACCAGACTATAATAAAGACCTCATACAAAAAAGTATATAGCTTTGCCTCTTCAGAGAGCTTCAACTGCTGTTCTTTCTCATGTGGTAATGATATTATAGTGACTTTCTTTATATTTGTTTGTGTTTGGGATGGATGTAAAGAGGTTCGGATTTTGCATTTTTAAGTTTAAAGCATGTGTTTGGATATCTATTTAACAATTTATGTAGGTTTTAGACTCCTGAAGGGTCCCCCATGGTTGATATCACACCACACTCTAGAATAGGTAGTGGTGGTGGTGGTTCCTGCCATGAGGAGCAGAACATTTGGTAATCTATTGAGATTGGTACTAAACTCTATTTGGTGACAGATTCACGAGGATTAACTTTACCTTTTATCAGCTGATTTGGTTCTGTGTTTTTTTTTTTATTAAAATTACAGGGCAAGTGCCTTGCCTCTTGATTAGTTCAAACAAACTAAATGGTGCATTAAAGATGAAACATGGCTTCACATCACTTCCACACCATAACTATCTTGTAACAAATATGCTACACCCGGTCTCATTCTGTCTCCAGACACATGGAGCTTCAATGCATTTTTGCCAAAGTTTACTGCAAACAAGCCTTTCTTGGGGGATAATCTCAGACTACTGGTAGAGAAGGAATGAATGAGGATCTCCAATATGCTAAATGTGAGCTAATTTTAATATCCATTTCGAGGAGCAAGTTTAAGCTGTTGGCCCATAATGGAAAATAAAACAAAGTAAACATTAATGCAAGATGCTACAATGTAACTGACTGAACTTACAATATGAGAAGTTGAAAATATTTGACTAGCTAAATGGAATATCCTCTCAAAATCATTTAGCAGAGAAAGGGAAATGTATATAACGAATGTGATGACAGATGCAAATGATGAGACCGAAAGGGATGCTTATAGAATAAATGAAGACACCAGGTGTTTTACTGTACTAAGCCATGGGGGGGAGGACTGAGGGTACATAGAGAATGAATATAGATTTCTGTCTTTTTGGAATATTCACCTAGCTCAACTAGGGGATTCTCATTTGACATATCTGAACAGGCAGATAAGCAGAAAGGAAATCTGGAGTAGCATTAATGATCTACCTAATGGGAAATTCCAAGGCACAGATGATCTGCCTATAGAATTTTAAAGGTGTTTCCACTATATTCTGATAACTCTTCTACTGGAGCTATATAAGGAATTGGAAAGGATAAATTAACTAACAATAACAAGTAGGCTAGACACAGTGATTTTTCTTCCAAAAGAAACAAAGTTAACCCATCACCTCAAGATTTTAGATCAATCTCATTACTGCAGTTAGAACCAAAATATACTCAAAATCTTAGCTACAAGACTTATGAGTGTGATCCTGCTTTTAGATGATCATTCATAACACGGTTTCCTTAAGGTGGGACAATGACGCCTGGACCAAATCTGACTCTGGCTGAACATGGTGCAGTTATGGAAGGATACACCGAAAGAGTTCCTAACTGCAGCCTTAGTTGTAGATTTTAATAAAGTATTTGATTATCCTGAATGGGAGATCCTCAGGGATGTTCTAAGAAGATTCAGCTTTAAAGGGGAATTTTTTAAAAGGTGCCAAATGCTGTATAATGACCCATTAACACAAATGTCCACTAATGACATTACGTCCTTTTGAATAAATAGTAAAATTACATTGTCACAGGCAGAACAGGACAAAAGTAATTCACTTTATTAAGATCATTAAGTGCTTTTGTTCCTAATTTGATCACTGAACAGCTTCAGAATCAATGATTTAAACACGCATTGCAAGTTATATGTTTTAACCCAATTAATCTAAATAATTCACATATGCAAAACAATCAAATACATTAAATTAAAACACAAAACCTATTTTTGATACTGCTTAAAAATATAAAAACTTGTATTGTTAACTAATTCCCTTTGACACATTAATTATTTCAAATCATTTTTATACTATAAAAACCTCTTACAATCTCTCTTATCTTAATTAATAACTTACTGTTAGCTGTTGCAGTATCCTGGGGAAGGCACTGATTTGGGTGGTAATGCAGAGCCATTAGTGGACCTAGGCACCTGGTTTCAAAACTATTTTACATTTTTATCAATTGTAGAAAAGTCAAATATTGTTAAAATGATGAATTTGAAAGAGAAGATGCACACATTTTTGAAAAGTTGATAATATATATATGATTACAGCCAGGCAGCTAGACAGTACTTTCTTTCGTGACAGTATTATGGTATGATGAGTGCCTAAGGGACTGTGGATGTATAAATATCCAACTGGAGTAAATAAAGGCTCTGTATTTCACTCTGAACTTTTAGAATTATTTCTCCAAACTGGTTTGGCTTTAGTGGAAATAATGGCAAGAGACAATGAGAGGCACACAAAGGGGGTCAAGAAAGAAATTAAATGGCTACAATGCAAGATTAACAGTATTTTCTCACAATATTCAAGTTTATTGCAAGACTATAAGAAATACAAAGAGAAAAATGTCTCCTAATGACTAAATTACAGGACTAAAAAGGCATATCCAACTCTACCAATTAGGAGGGGGCCTAGAGACAATGGGAACCACCCAGAGAATTTGGATTACAAAGAAAGTGAATTGCACACAAAATTCAAGAGGGTGAGATTTTTTAGTGGAACCAGTTCCCCTACGAAGGTCCTAGATTATACAGGCTCAGACGGTGAACAAGTTGCCATGTTGTTATGAAACACTGAATGTCAGTTATCAGCACAACTACAGGAGGGCAAAGAAGGGGAACAAGGGTACATATCACTGCAGGAAGTAGCACAACTGAGTGAAGGTAAGGTATTTAACTTTGGGAGCTTTAAAATATTCAATTATACTCATTTGGATATAACATCAACTTTGGGGGAACATTTTGTTAAAGGGTTCACCTTTGCTCCAGCCACAAAGGTTGATACAGTGAGATTATTACAACATCTCAAATTATTTACAAGAAAGTTGAATTTGAAAATTTTTAATGACAAGAAACAAAAGGTTGCTCCATTTAATGGATTAAGTATTACTTTCAATCTGCCTTTAGCACCCCCCCACACACACTAGTATGGTTTGAGAGGTTTTGTGAAAATAATATCAAGTAGTTATCAAGTTTAAAGGGCAACATTATTTACAATTTGACTGTTGGAAAAAAACGATTTATCGCATAGCTACAGAGTGATACGTCAATTTTCTATTAGAAAGCCTGACAAAAGGGGTGGGGTGTGATTCACAAAAGATGTTGCAATATTTAAATGATGGAGATTTTTTTATTGGAGCCTCTACAATGAAATAAGCATTGCTTGTGGAAGGCTTGACCTCTGGCTGGAGGATTTCATTATGGCATATGGTATAGCTAAAGACTTAATTGGATATTTGAGGATGGAAAAGCTTATTGTGCCTGGCATATTTGAAATACCTAAGATCCACAAATTGATAGCTGACCTACCTTTAAGGCCTACTGTGGCTGAAGGTGGGTCAAAAACAGAACCACCAGTGAAATATGTGGAATTTGAAGTTAAAAATGTTTTTGAGGACAAAAAACATATACTTAAAGTCTCTTAGCATTTTTTGAATATTATGGCTAAATGTAAATTTAAAAAAAATGCATTGATGGTTGTTGTTGATGTGAACGATCTATTTTAGCTCTTCCTCACAATGTGGGTATAGAATTGTTTAGGGAAGCCCTATACCAGAGAAGTAGCCTACAGGTTGGTACATTTAATATAATGGTAGTGTGCATGGGACACGCAACAAGTCATGTATTTTGAAAATGAATATTACAAACAAATCAAGGAGGTGGCTATGGGGGGGGCAGCTGTGGCACCCAAATTTATAAATATTGTGCTTTGATTGGAGGAGAAAAATGTTGCATTCCCGTCAACATTTTCACCATTAATAAACTCTTATTTGCATTTCTTGGATAATACTTATATTTTTTGGATTGGCTAAGTTAAACAATTCAAAAACCATAAGAAATAGCAATATAAAGAACAACCACACACTGGAGCTAAGAGCTGCCGAAATTTAATGTCTTTTGGTACCTTGGCTATACAAGCCTTCACAGGAATAAATTCACAACATACAGCAGTGCTTTTTATAACAACATTAATTAAACAATTAATCAATTAACTGTTTTAAAAAAATATTTAAAGAACCATGGTGAATTACATTTCCATACATTCAGCATTATAAGCTTAAATTAATTTCTAAATTCAGACCCCTAGGAGCAAGTGTACCAAAATTCAATATGAATCTGCTTTCCAAATTTAACAACTTTTGAACATAATTACCACCTCTTCCACAGTCAGGTTTACGCAAAACACAGAAAAAAAGAGATTCAGTAACACCCCCATGAACTTTATGAAAGTGGTCAGAGATAGGATTATCCATCCTACAATTCCTAACATCCCCACATGCTCAAGAATACGTGTTTTCACTTTATGTCTAGTTTGACCAATATACCATCTTGGGGGTGTACAACCACAACCCATGATGTATACTACCCCACAAGATAAACAATTAAATTTATCTGTAGCCACATACTTCACACCAATTACCACACTACCTGACATATTCTTAACTTTTGAACATACGTTGCACTTCCCACAACTAAACATACCCAAATTCTTTCCCTTAGAACTGATGTTATATCTCAGACTAAGTAGTTCTTTAAAATTTGAGAACCTACCATATGAAAAGGTCACTTTTTTAGGGAACAAATGGCCTACTTTATCATTAAAACAAACAATAGGTCATAAATTATCCACCAGCCTTTTCAAAACTTCAGAGAAAGGTGAACATTTAGTCACAAAAAAGATTTTTTTGTCATCATCATCATCATGATGACTCATCACAGATCTACAAGATCTTCGAACATGACTAAAATCACCTTGACCAATATTATTTTTTATCTTACTTTTGCCTCTCTCAATAGAAGCTCTCAGCTCCAGTGTGTGGTTGTTCTAAGTTAAACAATTAAAAGCTTTTTAAAGTTATATTGAAATGACTACCCCTTTTTGAGTTTTAAAAGTGAATGGGATAAAGAAAGAATTAATTTTCTGGATGTGTTTCTGATAAAGAATGGAGCTGACCAAAGATAGGAATTGACTATATACACAAAAAGTACTTATTTGAACAATATATTGCATTTTAAGAGCTGATACCTTATGTAGCAGAAGAAAAACATTATTAAGGGGCAAATGGTCCACCTATCATGTATAGTCTGGAAGGATGAACTATTTTTATGTCAAAACAGATGTTTTTGGACATAGGGCAACTAGAAGGGTTAATAGACATAGTTAAAGAAGAGTAGTAAATGTCAGCCTAGACTCCCCCTGTTGGGGAATAGACTCCCTCCCCAAGTCAAGCAGAGTACCTCATCAACCCTTTTTAAGTGCAACCTGGATAACTGGATGGGGAACAGAAAATACACCCCTGGGATTCCACCTGTGTCCCTGCTGGACAGGGACATTGGGTGCTGACTTGTCAGAACAAGGGCTAAATTTTTGGCTAGGCTTGTAAGGGCCTCAGGGCCAGTAGCCTAGTAACCTCCTATGATCCTATGATCCTATGAACCTTTCATTAGATATTCAAATACTATTGAAAAGGATGCAACAACCAGCAACTGTTATGCTAAGGCTATAGTGTTGGATTACAATAGTCAAATTAATGAAATTAAAATATTTCACATAAAAGTTGGAACAATGTGCAGAAACCTTTTAGTTTAACATCACAGTTGGGAGACATACATAAAGTATAGTATTTAGAAGTGGTAAAAATTTAAAATATTATTTTGAGAGTGGAAATGCTGTGATTAAATATAGGGGTGACAGTGGAATGCATACATGTGGTATGTGCACCAATGTAGGTATACAGATGAAGGTGCAAATACCACAGTTGCAAATTTTCAAAGGTTTTAGAACCCAATTGCAGGTTTGATTGCAATAATAAGGGCATTGTGTATGTAGTGCAATGTTTATCCTGCCCAGCATTCTACTTTGGAAAGAATGAGAGACCTTTAAAA